>NC_091434.1:118735799-118938498 GCF_964237555.1 Oryctolagus cuniculus
GGAGTTGATTGACCCAGCCTGGCTGGGGCTGGAGCATCCTCCCAAGATGGCACAGGCTGTCCGCTGGAGGGCGGCCTGGGCCGTGGGCCTGGGGTTGGACTCCTTTCCATGTGGGACGCTCCATAGGCTACTTTAAAGCAGGGAGGGAGCTGGGCCCCAAGCGTGGATGTCTCCAAAAAGGATTGGGAAGCCTTGGAAGTCACACTAGTCCCTCCAGTCCTGTGCCATTGGCCAAGGGGGCCACAAAGCTTGCCCACGTGCAAGAGGTGGGGACCTTTTTTTTTTTTTTGTCTTATGATTAATTTATTGGAAATAGTTACATAGACAAAGACAGAGAGAGAGGTCTTCCATCCTCTGGTTCACTCCCCAAATGACCACAATACCCAGGGCGAGGCCAGGGTGAAGCCGGGACCCTGGAACTCCATCCAGGTCTCCCACATAGGTGGCAGGGGCCCAAGCACTTGGGTGAAAGTCTGCTGCCTGCCTGGCTACATTAGCAGGGAGCTGGATGGGAAGTGGAGAGGGTGGGACTTGAACTGGTACCCATATGGGATCCTAGCGTCACATTGTGCTACAGTACCAGCCTGGAGACGGGCACTTGGCTCCACCTATGATGGTGAGTGGAAAGAGTATGTGGGCTGGGATACACTGTTGCCACCGATTTGGGGAAATAATGCTTTCTATGGGCACAAGAGTGAGGCCGGCAGCCTCTGAGGTGGCCCAAGGACCCCTGCCCTGGCCGAGCCCCCTCCTCTTGCACGTGGCTTGGACATCTGAACTCAGGCTGTGGCAGAGCTGTGGGATGTCACTCCAGAGACTGGGTCACATAAAGGCCTCTGCTTCCCTCTTGGTGTTTTCTCTCCTTCTGCACGGGATTGCTCACCTAGGGCCAGGCCAGCCGTGGGGCCTTATGAAAAGCAATGGAGGAGATGGAGACAGCCTCTGCTCAGTCCTTTGGAGGAGGCTGGGGCCTGGCTGCAGGCGTGGCTGCATCTTCAGCACAGGTGCAGGAGAGGCTCCAGCTTCCCGACCTGTGGAAGTGGTGGCACAGCAAATGTGTGTTGTTTTTAGCTGCTCATTTCAGGGCGATTTATCTCCCTGTGGTAGCTACCATGAGTGGTTTTGCCATCAAAAGCCGCATGGAGTCACGGCACACCTGTGTGTTCCTGGCCAGGGAAAGTGAATGCTACCCCACAGTGCTCAAGATCCACGGGCCATAGTGACAAGTGGCTGAAAGGTGTCCCAGTGCAGAGCGAAGGGTACAAGGATGACGACTGCGTTTGGCAAATGATTCGGGCTCAAGTGACACTTTGGGCCGGGGGAGGGGCTGTGTGTGAGACAGACAGACCAGGCTGAGGTCACAGGGGGTCCCAAGTCCTGTCTTCAGGAGGTGGGGGTGGGGCGTGAAGGAGGGACCTCCCCGTGGTCTGCAAGCAGGCACTGGAGTGGGGTGGGGAGATGAGTCAGGCTTAGGGACAGGAAAGAAGAACCCGAGGCTTGGTGCTTGAGTCGGGGGCCAAGCCATTCCCACAGAGCTGCTCCCCGCCACAGAGAGAAGCCCAAGTGGGAACTGAGGTGCAGTCTGTGGCCTGGAGCCGCGGCGGCAGCAAGGAGGCAGCAGGTGGCTCATTCTCCACCTCGTGGGGAAGAGGGTGCTGAGGGGACGGAAGAGGGTGTTCAGTCTGGGACCCCCTCCTCATCGGGGGCTCCTAGACCCCCTCCTGGGCCAGGCTGTGAACCTCCCCCACCGCACCCGGCCCCTTTCCTCCACCACATCCTGCTGCTCCAGGCTGAAGCCCTGGCACCATCTGGGTGGCCAGGTGGCTTGGGAAGCTGCTTGCGGCTGCTGTACCTGGAGCGTCCCCTCCGGACTCGTGACGTGACGTGTTCAGGTGTCTTGTTTCTGAGGTGAGGGGATCCTGTCCCTGACAGCATCTCCACCCCCTCCTCCAGGCTCAGATGTGCCCAACCCACATTGCCCATCTCTCCTCCCAAACTCAGGGTTTTCCGCCCATCTCCTGTTGGTGCCGAGTGCCCAGGGTCCTGTGATTCCAGCTTTGCTGAGCACATGCCTGACCTGGGGGCCTCCCGCTGGCCCATTTTGAGGGTGGACTTGGGAACCTGAAGCTGGCCCCTGGGTCTCCCGACCCCGCCCACTCCTACCAGTGCCCGCTCCTTCTGCCTTCTTGACCTTGACTTAGCTCCTCTCTCTTTGACCCCTGAACCTTGAACTGTCCTCCTCGCAGCTGCTGCTGCTCCTGTGTCTGAGTCACACCTATTCTGCTGCAAGACACTCCACACGCTGTCAACTGCCAAAATCCACATCGCTAGGACCGCCAGAGGGACGTTGTCAATTAATGTTGGGAGAGATCTCGGGGCTCCCGCGCGAAGGTGCTGCGTGCAGGAGACTTATTTTAAAAACCAATCACCAGGCCCCCTCAGGAGGCCTGGTAATTAAGCCAACTGTTGTAGCCGTGGAGTAGCTGCAGCTTGAACATGCAACCTTGGTGTAATTAAGTCAGGCCTCTGCGGATCGGACGCGTTGCTCTGCAATGGGGGAGAGCAGAAGTCCACCTACGCGGCTCATTACACGAGCGCTCTTGGATTCCAGGAACTTTGCCAATTATGTTTTTTTTTTCCCTGTAATTCCAATGTGGTTTTCATCTCCCTCCTTGCAATTTCCTCTTAGCCAAGTGGAAACGTCTTCCTGTCTTTTTAGACTTCTCTGGAATTTAATTGATCACATATCTTGTCGCTAAAGCTCTCTGCGCGGGGCGGGAGTTCCTGTTTCGACAGTCTTAGTTCACCCCTGTCCCAGAAGCAGACTTGGAGAAGATGCGTGTGGGAGACCTAATGGGAGGGTGGCTGCTGGGCCGAGGGGAGCCACAGGAGAGGGCCTGAAGTCCCCATCCCATTCTTCCCAGGCACACCTGGACTACACTTCCCAGTGGCCCCTGTGGTAACTAAGTCAAGGTCAAGAAGGCATGTGACTGGGATCTGACCAATAGGATGAGAATAGAGACCATGGCCATGCCCACTGCATCCTGCCTGGTTCTTCAATTTGCTTCCATTCAGAGACTGGGTAAACCCTAAAGGCCTTTGAGGATGGTGGCCCTACAAATGGCAGGAGCTGGGATCTGTGAGCCCTGGGAGAGCCACAGACCAGAGCATTGGCCCTGGGTTATTGCACGAATAAGAAACCACGGAGCACATTAAGTACGCCAAGACTCAATTTTCTCCCTTGCAAAATGTGTAGAAAGACCCTTTGCCACCCCAGCTGTTGGAGAGGCAGGCTTGGGTGGGAAAGTGCTTTGAATGGGACAGGTGGTCTCCCGGGAGGGGCTGACGTCGCAGAGGGGATGGGTGGGGAGGCTGTGGGGTGCAGGGGTGAAATGGGGCCCTGGCAGAAGTTCCTGTGGCTCTGTTACCTCCGGGCAGGTTCAGAAGGCTGCTGAGGACGCCTTCCTGGAGGGGAGGAGGGGGCGGGGCTGCACTTCCCTTGGCCTCCCAGACGCTACTTTTTGGGGAGCCATCAGAATCATCCATAGGGCCAGGAGGCTGTGCACACAAGAAACACATCTCACAGTTCTGATTGCTCAGCAACAGTGTAAAAATGGTGACATTTTTGTCAAAATGGAAGACTAAAGTTTGGTGAGTAACTTCTAGGCACTTTGGTGGTACTGTACCAGTGATCAACACATTGGGGACAAGAAATCTAGGTCCTAATTCTGTCTCCATCCCATCTCACCTCTGTATCTGACCCTCAACAGGAGGGTGGGTAGATGCAGGGTCCTCATGACACCAGGGCCCTCCTGCACCCATGGCAGGCATCACTAATCCATCATAGAGCTATTTTATCCTTACTGTGCCTGTGGCAGGCATCACTGATTCATCATAGAGCTCTTTCATCTATCCTGTGCTAGTGGCAGGCATCACTAATCCACCACAGAGCTCTTTCAGCCTGAGCTGACTGGCAGCCTCAGAATCTTCTTCAACATACTGCTGCAGGCTGCGGGTGGCTTGTGTTAAAGCATGAGTTTACTGAAGGCTGGGTGGGGTCTTCTGTCTTTGTATCCTTCAGGCCTTGCACCTTCTTGGCAGTGGGGCAGGGCCTGGGAAGATACAGGTGAACCTCCACTTGGAGGACCTGGCCCTGTTTCTCAGGTTTCTCATCTTACTACAAGCAAGTTGTGGGTAGAATCTGAGGTTGCCAGGAAGGACCAACCATTCATTACGCATCATGCCTCAGGCACCGCGACACAGGTGGGGTCGGAGCCTTGCCTGCCAAGGGGAACCATTGCAACGTTAATAGCAATGACTGTTGGCATGGGGTGTTTATTGCCAGTCAGATTCTGCCTAAGTGGGTTCTTAAAAGTAGTGTGAATTTATTTTATTTGAGAAGCAGAGAGAGAGAGAGAGAGAGAGAGAGAGAGGGCTCTTATGTGCAGGTTCACTCCCCAAATGCTCACAGAAGCAATGGCTGGGCCAGAAACAAAGCCAAGAACTGGGAGAAACTCCAGCCGGGTCTCCCACGAAGGGGGGCAGGGACTCAGGTATTTGAGCCATCACCTGCGGCTGCCCAGGTGTGCATTAGCAGCAAACTGGAGTCAGGAGCATAGCTGGGGCTGGAACCCAGACGCTCTGCTACGGGATGCAGGCATCCTGAGAGGCGTCCTAACCTCCAGACTAAATGCCTGCTCCAAGCTATCCCCCTCCCCAAATGTGATCCCTTTTCTTGTTTGCCTGTTCACTTTGTCTCATTAACTCCCCTACATGGGACGATTCCCCATTCAGAGATGAAGAAATTGAGATTCAGAGAGGGGAGGCACCTGCCGAGGTTCTGCAGAGAGGCGCGGGGTTGGGGAGGGGAGGGCCCATTCACCTCCCCCCAGGTGCTGGGGTCTTCCTTAAGCAGATCAGAGTGGTGCTGATGTTGGCCAGACTGCCCAGACCACAGCTGGGGAAGGGCCAGGCTCCAGGGTGTCTGGACATGGAGGAAGGAGGGGGCAGGATGGGGCACAGGACCGGGTCTGAGCGCCTGAATGCCGGCAGCCGGCCTGGGCAGTGCTGCCCCGGGCTGTCATTGGGACACACAGCTCGGGTTTCTCCAGGGGAGGTTTTGCCTGTGCTCAGCAGAGCATTGTTCCGGGAACTGACGGAGCCAGGCTTTTTATGTGGGTTCCCTGGGAACTCAGACAAGTCCGGGCTCCCCGCCGCGTGTCCGCCTTCCCTGCCCCGCTGGCTGGCGGGAGCTGCCTATGCCGCCCTTGGCGCTCGGTCGTAAACACAAGCAGACAGAACCAGACCATCTCGTTGCTTTCCCTCTTCCCTCGATTTTGACACAAACTCTTCGAAGAGACCTAGACAGATAGGAAAGAGAACAGAATGCAAGCGACGCCAGCGGTGAGCCCATCGGCCTGTGGGCTCCCGTGAGTGAGCTGACCTTGCTGACCCCTCCGTGAGGGCCCAGCCGGAGCCGAGCGTGGGAAAAGGCAGCTGGAGGGGCCAGGGAGGGGCAGCCATTGTCCTGCATCCTTCTCACCCCGTAAATCCTTCTCTGCTGGAGGCTGGAGGCTCTGGGGGAAGATGGATGGGGACATAGGGGCTCTCCCCCCCTGCCCTGGAGTGCTTGTGATCTGAGCCCCTCCCCATGCAGGGTACCCTCTGAAACTTGCCCCTAGCCGAGACAATCTCACTTCTGACCCCAAGAAGGAGGAATGTGGCAGGTCTGGGTCCCCATCCAAGGTGACATGTAAGGTCAAGGGGGGGCAGAGGCCACAGCCCCCTGCACGCTCTGCATCTCAGAAGAACAAAGCATTCATCTTCCTGCAGCCCGGCAGGCTGCCCCCGCGGAGAAGGTCAAGGGGCAGAGAAAGTACCCCTCTCCCCCATCCCCACCCCCCACCCTCCACCTCCATCCCCCAACATTGGAGGGTATGAGACCGCCTTCTCAGAGCAGGCCACGCCTTGCCCTGGCTTTCTGGCCTCCTGTTTGTTCTGCTGTGGTTTTGGAATTTTGCCGGTTTGAAAATCTGAATATTGAAAACACCTTACCTGGGCGGGGGCGGGTTTGCATCAACAGGCTTATCCTGCAGGACAGGCGGGTGGGTGGGTAGAACTGCTCCCTGGGCCTGCCTGCCACTCCATCACTCCGCTGGCTTGGATGGCGCCTCAGTCGTCTCATCTATAAATTGGGAATGACTACTGGGCAGTCATTGGAGAAGGCTCAGCACCTGCCCCAGCAGCCTTCAGGAACGGAGCTGTGATGATATATCTGTGCATCTCATTTGCAAACAGGTGATGTCACCTCCTCCGGCCACAGGAATTCCCCGTTAGATGGGTGAGTCTCAGGGGAGTCTGAGTCGCTTGCCTCCTGGTCTGGAGACCCCAAGCCCTCACCTGTGACTCCTTGCGATGTCATCTTTCTTCTCTGCTCCTGTCCGCATCCTGGCGAGCCTCCACACACATGGTCACAACACCGAGTGGCTTCCTGGTGACATTTGCCGCCCTCCTTGTGCTGTCCCTCGGCCCCTTCTGCTCTTTAACCGTCCATGAGCTCCATGCCGTTCCTGGCTCTGATGACCGCCTGGCAGGAGAGCAGCTTCCGGCAGGGGCAGGTGGGTGGGAACCTGGGGGTCACCTCTCTGGGCCTTTTTTACTTTCCTCTCCCAGCGATGTGTTTGTTGGGAAATCACAGCTCTTTGGAGCCTACACCTGAGCCCCTGCCTGGGTTCAGGGAGGCCAAGGCACTGGGACACCCACTCCCCTTTGCCAGGGGCTGTGGCCTCCTCTTGGGACTGGCTGGAAGTGCTGGTGCTGGAGCACTCCCCCACAAAGCCTGGACAGCTAGGGGATGCAGACAAGCTCCCAGCTTGGGCGCAGGAGGTCTGGAAACGTCCTCGCTGGGCTTGGCTGAGATCCCCTTCTCTGCCCCCAGGCCCTTGACGGTGTGTACTGTATTATTGTGGGGAGAGGAATGAGTCGCACTCAGTCAGCTTTTCTTTGCAACATATGTGAGTTCTTTGCAACACAACATTTGTGAGTTCTAAGGAATGACAGTGCCACAAACAGGTGGATCAACCCCCAGCCAAGCCATGGCCATAGGCAGCAGTGGCTGGTGCAGAACATGGGTGCAGGGGGACCTCAGATCCGAATCTGAAGCTCACCCCTATCTTGTGACCTTGGGAGACCTCTGTGTGTCCAGCTGAAAAATGGGTACATGAAAGATCCAAGGTGCCCTTGACGGATATGGTCTGACTTTTCTGTTTTCTTTCTTTTTTTCTTTTCCAGTAGGCTATGTGAGTAGAGAACACCAAGGTGCATTAGGATGTGCGTGCTCCTCCTGCTCAGTGGTATTTGTCACCCGAGAGTCCACTGGTGCCCTACAGCGGGGTCATCAGCCAGCTGTGGTGACATCCATGTCTCGAGGCCCCTAAGATTCCTGCCAGCAGCAAGTAGGACTGTGTGAGCCTCCAGGACCCCCGGGGCTGTTGCTCTGACCCCAACCCTGCCCTGGCCCAGGACTGGATCTCTCTTAATGGCCCTCCCTGGAGGGTTCACATGGCATTCCAAGGATGGCCACCTGCTCGAGTGTATCCTCTGCCCGGTGCTCATAGGTGGCTGGGAGCCACCACAGGTGCTGGAAGCTGATCAGGCCTGTGCTGCCCCAAGGGGTTGGAGCAGGCCTCAGTGGCCTGCTGGGTTCTAATGCACAGCAGGTTCTGTGCACTGTGTTCTGTGGTCCCCCCCCCTGCCCTGTGATCCTGTGATTGTCACAAACTTGAAGGAGATGACCTTGGGCCATGGGAAGGACCCTGGGGGGGGGGGGTGACACCAGATGCCACGGCAGCCACTGCCTCCAGCACATTCAGCACATTCGTGGGTCCTCACGAGGCGAGGCGGAGGGAGGAGCCATCTGCCCCAGGGTTTACTGGAGGGAGGAGCCATCTGCCCCAGGGTTTACTGGAGGGCGGGATGGGGGTGGGGGAGGGGGGCTGGAGAGCCTGGGGGGTGTCCCAGGGAAAGGGAAGTCGCCAGAATCGCTTCTCCTTGCTGCATCCGCTTTGCACTCACCAGCTGCACTCAGAGCTTAGTGACTGGGTTCCTGTCTTACTCTGAGAGTGCACAGGTTGCTCCTGGTTGCTCATCAAGTGCGCAGCAGGGGCCCTGCACACACACAGCCTTAACTCGGCACCCATTGACCAAATGCCAGAGGCCCCCCTGAGCCCATACGTCCACCGAGGGCCACCAAGGCTCCCTGTGTGCCAGCCATCACCACCCCACATGGCCCCTTCCCTCTTGCTGGCTTCACCTGGCCTCCTGGAGACCCCTGCCTGGGGGGCGGGGCATGCACACCAGAGACACAGAGCAGCCCTGTTTGGAGCAAGCCTTCCAGGCTCTTCCTGGCTCTTTCTAGGCTGGGTTCACCCTCTCATGCCAGCTCAGAGTCAAGCTGGAGGGTGCTCTTCTTCCCTTTGACCAGAGCCTGCTGTGGCTCCCCATTGTCCCCGGACTTTCTTCTCAGCTGCACGTCTCGGCCTTTTCCATGCACTCTCTGTCCTCGCACCTGCTCTGTCCAGGCAGAGGGGCCTGTGCTGTCCTCCCTTTTCCCGGGACCCCTGCTAAATCCCTGGCACTACCTCCCCGCTCCCCCCACCCCCAGCCGGCCGCTGGCCCTCTTGTGCACGCTGCTGGGACAGGTGGTCACACTTCTCCACCCGCTCCTCTGGGTCCCCAGGGCCCGCTGAGCTCCTGCCCGGGTCTTGCCATCCTTGGAGCAGTCCTGGGGCTGAGGTCCATGCTTGTTGAACAATAACGCACCGCCTGGCTGTCTGTCCGCCACGTGGACTCCAGCAGGGCCCTAGAGTGGAGCGAGTGGATCGAGCAGACAGCAGTGAAGTGCGAGCCCGCCCCAGCAGGCACCGTGGCACATCCGCGGCTGCCCCTGGTTGCCCAGGAATGGCAGGTATGTGAGCATCTGTGCGCATGCGCACATGCAGGGCCCGGAATGCGGGGCGGGAGGAGGCTGTGGAGCGCTCTCCACCGCCCCGCACTTCGGACAAGTCTGGCCAGGCCGCATTCTCCCTTTCCAGAGACGTGGGGGTTCTGAGACATGTGCTGGCCTTGGTACGGACCAGGCCCCGCCCGGTGAGGAGCGTGCTACACCCGACTCCAACTGGCTGTCGTGATGAGACCAGAGGGGGCCAAGCCCCCAGACACATCATGGGGGGAGGGGTCCAGGTTGCCCCTGGCACTGCCCCTTCTGCAGCTGCGGACACCACACCTGTGCAGCACGGTCCCTCTGTTGCTGAAACACGTCTTTGGAAGCGAGGGGTCAAGACCCTGCCTCCGCGGCAGACCCCCGGCGAGGCTCCCCGCACTAATCCAGGGGCAGCGCCCGCTGAGCTAGACGTCAGAGGGACTCTGGCGCCAGGGGAGGTGGCTGGAACACAGCAAACTCATCTGGGTCAACCACGCTCCTCCGGTTCCTTCCCTTCGGCCCCACCGGCGGCCCCGGGTGGGCGGGGCGGGCAGCGGAGGGTGTGCGCAGGTGTGGGAAGGACCACCCACCAAGGATGACAGGCGCGCTCTGCGTCCCCAGGAATTTGGGGGCGAAGCAGATGGCCGTGGCTGGGCGACATTTACTTGACTGTCTGTCAATATTTGCGAGGTTTTATTACTTTGCAGTGCCAGGTTTTAGAATAAATTAAATGGCTAATGGAAATATTAAAATAGAATTAATTTAACTAAACAAATAAAGCTGGGAGGGCTTCTTTGGAAGTTACCGAGTGTATTTCCAAGCCGAAGCTTCAGGGAGGGAGCAGGCGCAGGAGCCTGGGAAGGCGCTCAGCCAGCCCAGACTTCCCCAGGCCTTCATGGTGGGGCCAGGACCTGGGCTGGTCTGGACTAGCTGCCCTGGGCGCTCACAGCCTGGCAAGGGAGACGGAGGCGCCGTCCCCCCCCCCCCCCACTGGCCACGCCTCCATCCCATCACTCAACTCTGGGACTTCTGCTCAGGGCCTGACTGGGGGGAGATTGAAGACAGAATAATCAGTCCTACATCCGCCCCCAGGGAGCTCACAAGTCTGGAAGGGAGGCAGAGAAGCGAATGGGGAAAAAGACAGCTTTGAAATAACAGGGTAGGGAAGCTTAAAGTCCGGAATTTTAAACATTTTAAAGCAAATATTGGTTTGGTTCCTATTATAACGTTTTGAGATATACACAGAGGTAATTCTTGACTGCCTCTTGGCCTTGCCTTTTGCCAGAAACTCCACCATTAGAAAGTCTCTTCATGGGCTAGAGCGCTGCCGTCTTCATGTGTCTTTTAAGATGCCAGTAAGGAGACGGACGGAAGTCGAGGAGTGGGCCCTCAAGGCTGTGGTTTCTGAGAGTGCGGGGCAGGGGGCTGGGGGTGGTCCAGGACGGTCTTTAGGAGGAGCAGTCCAAGGAATCTTCAGTTGACAGTCCCATCTCAGGGCAAGAGTGGGCGGGGCTGGCCAAGCAGGGCTTCGGAAGCCACGCCCTGCCTTTGATGGCATTCCGCCAGGGTGGGGAGCCGGGGGGAGGGTCCTCCCTAGAGGACCGAGGCTGACATCCACAGGTGACTAGGATTGGTCACAAGGGAGGCGCCCACGATGGCCTCGGAGGAGGAGGAGGGGGCTGAGCCGGCAGCTCGCGCTGTCTCGTCCCAGAGGTCGACTTCCAACCAACCCCAGTTCTCCACATTGCGCCGGGTGGGAGGGGCTAGCGGAGGGAGGCAAAGGTGACTTTGGAGTTGGAGTCAAACACGCGGGGCCGATGGGAGCAGTGAGGGCTTGAGCAGACAAGGAGGGGCATCACGGGGGGGGGGCAGGGACTGGTAGGCCAGACCAATGCGACTCAGTGGGCCCCGGGCTGGACCAGGACTCTGAACACGGCCCTCTACCAAAGGGAGCATGGTGGCACCGGAGGAGGATCGCCCTTCTGCTACCTACCCTCCCCGCCGAGACCTGGGCATCTGCATTCCCCCAGTGCTCAGACACCCAGGTCAACAGCCGCAGTGAGAGCCGCAGGGAGAGCCGCATGGGTGATCTCTCTCACTGTGAGCCGCACTCTGTCCAGCTATGACACTGCACAGCAGGTCCGGGCCACTCTCTTGGGCTTCCGGGCCTCTGGAAATACGTGTTAGGTCAGCTCCTGCTCTTGATAAATCACCCAGGCTCGGGTATTTCATTACAGCAGCGGGAGATGGGCTAAGGTGCAGAGAGCATTTGCCCAGGTCATCCAGCACTCCTGTGAACGAGGCTTAAAGGTTGTGGAACGTTCCCCCAGAGCCAAGCTCCTTAGCATGCGGGCGCTCCTGTTCTATAACACCCGTGGGTGGTATCACCATCCCAGGCGTGGGCCTGCTGGGGGGTGTGTGTGTGTGCACCCCCGCATCATGCACCTGTGTGCTTGTGCTTGGTGCACTTCACCTCGGATGCTGGGAGCCCCTCAGTGTCCCCAGCCTCCTCCTGCCCTGGGTGAGGCCCCTCCGATCTCCTTGCACTTGGGCAGTTCCCAGCCCTGTTCTCTGCCCCCACTTGCCCTCGGCCCAGGTTGTGCTATGGGCGGTGCACCTCTTTGCGAGAGTGGCCATCTGTGAGTCTCTGCCCTGGGAGTCTCACTCCCCAAGCCTTGTCTCCTCTAGTGGACAGCCCAGCTGTGTCTCTCTGTGGCACAGGAGGGGTTCTGTGAGCTCCTGAGCCTTGGGTATGGGCACAGTGACCTTGTGCATGGTCAGGTAACATTGCAGACACCAAGGGCTCCTGCCTATCAGCTCCTACGGCCCCTGCTTTCCCTCTCTCTGGAACCGCTGCTTTTCCATCCCAACAGAGATATCTGCAGAGAGCCTGGCAGGCAGCAGGGACCCTGGTTGGCAGCTGCCCGGGAGTCCTAGTGACCAGCACTGGCTGGCTGTGTGTGTTGTTGAGGGCAGCACAGTGTTGCTGGGGCCTGGGCATTTCCTGGGGATGGCGGTGGGGTGGGCTTGCAGTTTCCTGGTGCTATGGCTTGAAACAGCTACTGATCTGGCTGGCACCGCGGCTTGCTAGACTAATCCTCCGCCTGAGGCGCCGGCACCCCGGGTTCTAGGCCCGGTCGGGTTGCTGGGTTCTGTCCCGGTTGCTCCTCTTCCAGTCCAGCTCTCTGCTGTGGCCCGGGAAGGCAGTGGAGGATGGCCCAAGTACTCGGGCCCTGCACCTGCGTGGGAGACCAGGAGGAAGCAACTGGTTCCTGGCTTTGGATCGGCGCAGCGTGCCAGCCATAACAACCATTTGGAGGGGGGTGTGTGAACCAACGGAAGGAAGACCTTTCTCTGTGTCTCTCTCACTGTCTAACTCTGCCTGTCAAAAAAAAAAAAAAAAAAAAAGGCCGGCGCCGCGGCTCACTAGGCTAATCCTCCGCCTAGCGGCGCCGGCACATTGGGTTCTAGTCCCGGTTGGGGTGCCGGATTCTGTCCCGGTTGCCCCTCTTCCAGGCCAGCCCTCTGCTGTGGCCAGGAAGTGCAGTGGAGGATGGCCCAGGTGCTTGGGCCCTGCACCCCATGGGAGACCAGGAAAAGCGCCTGGCTCCTGGCTCCTAGCTCCTGCCATCGGATCAGCGCGGTGCGCCGGCCGCAGCGCGCCGGCCGCGGCGGCCATTGGAGGGTGAACCAACGGCAAAGGAAGACCTTTCTCTCTGTCTCTCTCTCTCACTGTCCACTCTGCCTGTCAAAAAAAAAAAAAAAAATTAAAAAAAAAAAAAAAAAAGAAACAGCTACTGATCCCACGCAGATGTTTAAACCCCAAAGTCCCAGGTGAATGGCACCAAAAGAGTGTCAACTGGGGTGTTGAGGAGGGGAGCCTGGAAGTGGGGAGGGCAGATCCTTGGGTCGTTGGAAAGTACTTCTCACAAAATGTTTGGTTATGAGGGCTTATCCCCTCCCTTCCCCTAACACACACACACACACACACACACACTCCTCTGCCTGCAGTCCATCATCACCAATGGGGCACCTGATCTTGGACTGAGAACCTCCATAATGGAGCTGAACAAAGCTTTTCTCTTTTTCTCAGGTATTTTGTTGTAGTGACAAAAAAGCTGAACCAAGGCACCACAGGGAGCTCAGATGTCCGGACTGAAAACTTCCTGTTTAGGGCTCAAGGAGTCCTGGGAACACCCAGGTGGCTGTGCTGGGGCCCATGAGGTGTGGGAGAGCCCACACTCGTGGCAGTGTGCCCCCTCTCCATTCCCCACTTTGGTTTGGCTGTGTAAGTGTGGGAAAGTCACACTGGTTACAAGCTTGGGCTGTTATTTGGGGACCTGGGGCTGGGAGAGATTTCCTTTCTTGGCTGATCCAAGCCTTGCTGGAGTTAATGAGGCTGGGATGCAGAGCTGCATGGAAATTCTAGCAAGGAGTTTGTTCTTGGCCAAAATACATTTTCCTCTTCCTTGAGAAAAGAGCACAACAATGACTTGTAAGAGGCTTCGAAAAGAACTCTGTGGATGCTAAAAATTCTTGGAAAACATGTTTTAATGATTTGAGTGTAAATTAATAAGAAACAAATGCATGATATTTTCTTTCTGAGACCATGCAGATGGGTCCGTGGGGAAATCATATGGTGGGAGGTTTGCCCTGTTCTGTGTGGCTGAGGACCCCTGAGGGTGGCCCACCTACCCTGACCATGAATCTGCTGGGGCCTGGCCTGGGGGCTCCTTGCCTGGGACCCTGGGGCGTTCTCTGGCCTCTGGCAGATGCTTGCTGCTTGCACATTGAGGGCGGAGCTCCTTTCCCAACTGGGCAGGAGGCTCGCTGCTTCGCAGTCACTCACTGTTAGCCTTTGCTGCATGGCTGTGCCCAGGCTCGTGCTGCGTGGGACCCTGGGTGCAGGGAGGTGTCCCACCATAAGCTCCCATGGGAGTCCCTCTCCAAGCAGTACCTGGGCTTGAGCAGCAGGTGGGGGCTACTGGGGAGACTGTTCCTCCCGTGAATCGGGAGTTGATATCTAAGTATGTGACATGCACTCTGGGTGAGAGCTTAGAATGACCGGTTGCTCTCTTTGAGAGCCTCACAGATTCCTCCCTGGGCCGGGGCTGATGCTCAAAGCCTCATGTGACAGCCTCCATCTGATGTGGTCTTCCATGTCCCTGCCATTGTTTTTCCATTCGCTGGTACGTGTTGAATGCAGCTTACCTGGGAAAGGATCTGCAGACGGCCTCACGCTGACTCACACCTGATCATCCGTTAGCAGATGGATCTGCTGTGGCGTTCCTTCCAGCCAGCAGCAAGCGCCATCATTTCACAAGACTAGGGTTGCAGGGAGAGAGCAAAAGGCCACGACAAAGACAGCAGGGCCTCCAAGAAGCAGCAGGTGCTGCTGGGGGAACCCTGGGCAGATTTTCTACCTTGTCCAAGTCAATATACTGCGAGCTAAGATGCCTGGTGTGCTGTATCAGAGCCCCAGTTCAGGTTCCAGCTGCTCTCTTCCAATCAGGCTCCCTGCTAATGTGCCTGGGAAGGCAGCAGAAGATGGCCCGGTGCTTGGGCCTCTGCATCCACATGGGAGACCTGGATGGAGTTCCTGGCTCCTGGCTTCAGCCTGGCCCAGACCTGTCTGATGTGGCCATTTGGAGAGTGAACCAGGAGGTGGAAGATCCCTCTCTCTGTCACTCTGCCTTTCCAATAAAGAAATCTATAAAAAGAGAATTCTTTTTACAAAAGCTAAATGAGGTGCTGTGTAATATATTTATTATAATGGTGACTTTTCCAGTGTATTTCAGTGTCATGATTATGTATCTCTCAGATATAATGTTTGTAATTAGTCCTGGCTTAGTGATCGGAGCAGCTAGCTATTTGCAAACCTTTTTTTTTTTTTTTTTTTTTTGACAGGTAGAGTTATAAACAGTGAGAGAGAGAGAGAGAGAGAGAGAGAGAGAGAGAGAGAAAGGTCTTCCTTCCATTGGTTCACTCCCCCAATGGCTGCCACGACCAGTGCTGTGCCGATCCGAAGCCAGGAGCTGGGCACTTCTTCCTGGTCTCCCATGCGGGTGCAGGGACCCAAGCACTCGGGCCATCCTCTGCTGCCCTCCTGGGCCACAGCAGAGAGACAGACTGGAAGAGGAGCAACCAGGACTAGAACCCCAGGTGCCGGCGCCGCAGTCAGAAGATTAGCCAAGTGAGCCACGTTGCCAGCCCGAAAACCTTTTCAAGGCAGATGTATTACCTTCTAGTCAGGTGCAGCAGCCCCAAAACAAAACTGGAAAATCCATAATGTTCCCAAATCTGAAGCTTTTGAGTGCTGACATGAAGCCACAAGTAGAAAATTCCTCACCATGAAACTTTGCTTCAGGCACAAAATTGCTAGCAATACTGTATAAATTATCCCCAGGCCGCGTGTGTAAGGTATGTATATAAAACATCAGTGAACTTCATGTTTAGATTTGGTTCCTAGATACCTCTTTTATATATGCAACTCTTCCAAAATAAAAAAAATCCTTCTGGTCCCAAGTACTGGGCACTCAATCTTGGTCTCACCCGGGTCTCCTGTGTGGGTGCGGGGGCCCACGTACTCGGGCTGTCTTCTGCTGCTTTGCTAGGCACATTAACGGGAGCTGGATGGAAAGCGGAGCAGCTAGGACTCGAATCGGTGCTCAGATAGGGCATGCCAACATGCTAAGTGGCAGCTTAACTTGCTATGCCACAACAACGGCTCTGATGTCTAATAATCTGAAGCATACCCATTTCATAGGGGCAATCACATTACTCTACAGTCTGTGCCTCTTGGCTTGATATGTCTGTTTGTGGCGTTTTCTGTCTCTCGCTCATGGTAGAGGGTTTTTAATGTGTGTTTTGCAATTTTCCATTGTGACTTATCTTCACAGTGGCTGTGTCCGTGGGAATCTCCTACAGACTCAGCCGAGGCCATGTGCCTCCGGATTCAATTGCTGCCTTTGCCAGTTTTCTCAGGAATGGCACTTAATTTTTATATTAATTTCTTAGGCTTGAGAGTAATGCGATTTTTAAAATCTGAACTACTTGAGTCTCAGGCTTTTGTTCCAGGTTCTCAGGGGAGAATTTTTTTTTTCTTTCTGTACCTAGTGTCAACCAAGATAAAATTAACCTAGTCGGGAACAAAGAAGAATTACATTTATTTGGGGCTTATTAGGATTTCAATCTGAGAGACGCAGTTCGAGCAGTCTAGAATATGCTCTCTGAGGTTTCATAAGGTGGTGGCTGTTTTATAACTTAAATTGCAAGGGGGAGGCATGTCTTGGTGAAGAATCGTGATTGGAGTGACAAGAGCTTACAAGAGGGGGACGGGGCACAGTCCCAGGGGGCAGGGGGAACCAGCAGTCTTGTTCCAGGACTTTCCATGAGGTCCAGTTCACAAGGGCAGCAGGCACCTGGGCGGGTGCGTGCAGACAGCTCAGTTCAGAAGTTCAGCTCTGAAGTTCAAGTGTGGGTGGAACTCAGCTGGAAAGTGCAGCTGTGGCTGTGCCTGCGACCTGTTGAACAAAGGCCCCCCAACTCCAGGACTCTAGGAACAAGCGGAACAAGCTCTGCTCCTCTTAGATGTTCTAGCTGGACACTAGAGCCCGGGGGGAGGGGCAAGTTTCCCGGGGAGGGGTCCCCTCCTCTGGCTTGCACCCCTTTCCCACCACCCTGAGCTGGCCCTCTTCCACTCTCGCCCGCATGGTCTCTGCTGTCTTCTTCGAGGCTTCCCCGTAGCATAACTTTGTTCCCGTAGTAAACTCAGTTCTGTTCTGTGTCACTGTATCAGGTCCCTCTTGGGTCCCAGGCACTTGGAGTAACAGATCCTGTCCTGCTGGCTCCGCATCCCCACCCAAACATGTGGATGAGCCCCTCGCTCTGGGTGTGTCAGGACTTTATTTGCCTCCAGAGAGGTTTTCATTCTCTTTTCGCGCCTTCACAGGAGCAGTGGGAGAGAAAAGACTTTGGTCAGACCACACGTCCGTCCTTTCTTCAGCAGTGTGACTTTCTCCGGTTATCTGGAATTTTAGCTAATCCCTTTCTAGGTTTGCTGATGTGGGTTCGTGACATCATTATGTTGTTGGTATAAGGCGAGCTCAGAGCTATGGAGACGTGCGGATGAAGAAGGAGTCTTTATCTGCAGAGTGAAGGGATGGCCATCGGCACGCTGCAGAGATTACCTGAAAGAGGGATTGCATAAGGTAAATTACTCCCCTTCTCCTTTGCAAGCCACAAGAATTCTCAGTCTCCAAGCAAGTTTGAAAAGGCATCATTTAGTTTCCTTTACATGTTTGTCCTCTCTGTTGCAGCGTTGGAGCTGTCACGTTGACAGTCCCCGCTGAGGGCAGGCACTGGGGCGTTCGCCGGGACCCTGTGAGTGTCCCTTCTTCCCTGCTTGCTTCCCCCAGGACTGAGGCTACTGCAAAGGCCCTGTGCTCAGGAAGGGGCTGGTGCCCTCTGAAACGGTGGGATTAAAATACCAGACAGCCAGGGTGCCCCGGGGCCTGATGAATGCTGTTGAATGAGAGGACGTGGAATGATAATTCCAGGAAGTTATTCCTGCCTGGACCCACTGACTCGGGCTTGTTTCCTGGGTGTGTTGGGAGCAATGAGCCGTTTTACAGGAAGGAGGGAAGGGAGTGAGGGTCACCAGGTCACAGAGCAGCTAAGGGTCTGCCAGGCCACTGCTCCCTCCAGCAGGTGGAATTGAATCCGCCCCTGGGGCTCACTGCCTCCCCTCCGGTTTCCTGTAGGGGTAGGCTGCTACCTCCCCATGGTTTGCACACCTGGTCGTGTTCAGGCCCATTTCTCTCCACGGTGTCTTCCACCAACCATCCTTGTGTTGGAGCTGGAACCACCGAAACCATTGCTGGGGCCAAGGTACTCACTGCAGCTAGTGCTGGGAACGTGAGCAGGGCGCTCCGGAGGCCCCGTGCCGGTATTTGCCAGGCAGCCACCAAAGGCGCTGGCAGACCTGAGCAGGCACTGGGGAGGGCTTCTGTGCCCCCTCGTGTTTTGTCCCTGCCCAGGGAGAGGAGGCTCAGTGTGACGGTGGCATAAAGGGGTTCTCCACTAGGGGTGAGTGGCTGCAGACTCAGGCAGACCTCTGTGGGACTGCCCGGTGGCCATGGAGGTGGACAAGGCACCTGATCTTGACCTGACCTTGATGGAGCGCCTTGCCATCTGCTAATTTGGCATCTGGACATCCTCTTCCGTGAAATGCTTCTTCATTTTATGAGTGGATTACCTGTTATTTTTACTGTTGGGTTTTGGAAATATGCTTATGTATATATATACACATATATATATAAAGTTTGATAAATTATATACATGTTTTATAAACTTTCATAACTTTCATAAATTATATATAAAGAGTGTTCTTTATATATTCTAGATACAAGTGGTTTATCAGACATGTGGTTTGCAAGCGCTTTTTTCCAGTCCAGTGTGTCTTTTTACCCTCTTAGCAGCAGAGAGTGAGAGTTTTAAATTTTGATGCAGCTCAGTTTATCAATAGTTCTCTTTTAAGGATCTTATCTTTGTGTCAGGCCTAGGAAATGGTCACCAGTCCTTCGCCCCTAGAAGATTTTCTGCATTTAAATCCATTTTGAGTCAATTTGTGTATAAGGTCTTGATTCCTGTAGCTATTTGAATCCTAAAATTGGGTAGAGTGATTCTTTTCTTTTAAAAAAGATTTATTTATTTATTTGAGTTACATAGAGAGAGAAAGAGAGGCAGAGAGAGAGAGGGATCTTCCATCCGCTGGTTCAGTCCTCAATTGGCTGCAATGGCCGGAGCTGTGCTGATTCGGAGCCAGGAGCTTCTTCCAGGTCTCCCACGTGGGTGTAGGGGCTCAAGGACTTGGGCCATCTTCTACTGCTTTCCCAGGCCATAGCAGAGAGCTGGGTTGGAAGTGGAGCAGCCGAGACCTGAACTGGTGCCCATATGGGATGCTTTTACTGCAGGCGGCGGCTTTACCTGCTACACCACAGCGCTGGCCCTGGGTAGAATGATTCTTCCACTTTATTCTTTCCTTTCTTTTTTCTTCCTCCCTTCCTTCCTTTTCTTTCCTCCCTCTCTCCTCTTCCTTTCCTTTTTTTCCTTTGAGAGAGAGAGAGAGAGAGAGAGAGAGAGAGAGAGAGAAAGACAAATCTCCTATCTGCTGGTTCACTCTTCAGATGCCTGCAATGACTGGGGCTGGGCTAGGCTGAAGCTGGGAGCCAGGAACTCCACCCTGGTTTCCAGACTACTTGAGCCAGCGCCTGATGCCTCCTGGGTGTGTATCAGCAGGAAGCTGGAGCTGGGACGCGAGCCAGGACTTGAACCCAGGCACTCTCATATGCCATCAAGCATCCTAACCACTAGGACGAATGCTGGCCTCTATTTTTCTCTGTACGATTGCTTCAGCTACTCTGGTTCCTTTGTCTTTCTGTATGAACGCTGTGATGATCGTGTCCGCGTCTTCATAATTTCTTGCTGGGATTTTGATCATTTGGGGGAGGAGAGAATGGCTATCTTGACTAAACTGTATCTCTCCATTCATTTAGATTTTGATTCCTTTCAACAGTGTGTTGTAATTTCCAGCAACAAGTCAATGTACACTTTATATAGATTTAGATGTATCTCCTTGCTACTTTTTGCATATTTGTAAATGCTGCTGTAGTTTTTTCACTGCTGGAATGTAGAAATGGAGTTGGTTTTGTATGTTGATTTGTAGCCTGTAAGCTTGCTGAAACCGCTGATTCATTCTAGGAGTTGTTGTATGCAATCTTAGAATTTTTCTACGTAGGGGGCCGGCGCCGTGGTCACTTGGTTAATCCTCCACCTGTGGCGCCAGCATCCTATATGGGCACCAGGTTCTAGTCCCGGTTGCCCCTCTTCCAGGCCAGCTCTCTGTTGTGGCCCGGGAAGGCAGTGGAGGATGGCCCAAGTGCTTGGGCGCCTGCACCCGCATGGGAGACCAGTAAGAAGCACCTGGCTCCTGGCTTTGGATCAGCGTAGCTCCGGCCATAGTGGCCATTTGGGGAGTGAACCAACAGAAGGAAGACCTTTCTCTCTGTCTCTCTCCCTCACTGTCTAACTCTATCTGTCAGATAAATAAAAATAATAATAATAATAATAAAAAGAATTTTTCTGCGTAGACCATTAGGTCATCTGCAGAGTTTTTCTCTCCCTTTCTGATCTGCATGCCTTTTCTTTTCTCTCCCTTTTGTGCCCCTTCCCTCCCCTCCCCTCTGCTCCTCTCCTTGCCCTTCCCATCTCTTCTTTCTTGCTTTCTTGCACTGGGTAGACTTTCCAGAATGATGCTGAATAGCAGTGGTGAGTGACGGTTCTTGCCTTGTTCCAAAATGCTGTGCTGTTAGTTTAATCATCGGATCTCATATAATCTGAAGATTTTCCACAGATGTTCTTTATCAAGTAGGAAGTTCCCCTTTATCTCCTCTCATTTCTTGAGAGTTTTTATCGTGAGCAACAGTTACTGGATTCTGGCAAGCGATTCTCTACATCTACTGATGTATGATCATGTGTTAATTTTTTTTTTTTTTTTTGGTAAGAGAGTAGGAGCCAGAATTGTTGGTGCAGTAGGTTAAGCCACCACCTGCAATGCTGGCATCTTGTATGAGTGCTGGCTTAAGTCCTGGCTGCTCCACTTCTAATCTGGCTCCCCGCTATTGTGCCTGGGAAGGCAGCAGCAGATGGAACAAGTATCTGGGCCCCTGCCACCCATGTGGGAGACCCAGCTGGAGCTCCTGGCCCTTGCGGCCATTTGGGCAGTGAACCAGTGGATGGAAGGTCTCTCTCTCTCTCTGTAAAACTCTGCCTTTCAAATAAATAAATAAGTATTTTTTTTTTGACAGGCAGAGTGGGCAGTGAGAGAGAGAGACAGAGAGAAAGGTCTTCCTTTGCCGTTGGTTCACCCTCTAATGGCCGCTGCGGCCGGCGCACTGTGGCTGGCGCACCACGCTGATCTGAAGGCAGGAGCCAGGTGCTTCTCCTGGTCTCCCATGGGGTGCAGGGCCCAAGCACTTGGGCCATCCTCCGCAGCCTTCCCAGGCCACAGCAGAGAGCTGGCCTGGAAGAGGGGCAACCGGGACAGAATCTGGCGCCCTGACTGGGACTAGAACCTGGTGTGCCGGTGCCGCAGGTGGAGGATTGGCCTATTGAGCCGCGGTGCCGGCCGACAGCACACAAATTTATTAACACGCACATGGGGAGAATCTTAGCATGGGGTAGCGTCATAGGCGTGTGATACTCCCTGGTCCAAATACGAGGGAACTTATAAGAGTTCATGGAAAAACAGAACCAAAAGACAAGAGTGAAAACCTAAACATTATTTCTGTCCATAAGCTCCACCAAGTTCAAGGTGCATTTCTTTCTTTCTTTTTTTTTTTTTTTAAGATTTATTTATTTATTTGAAAGTCAGAGTTACACACAGAGAGGTCTTCCATGCGCTGGTTCACTCCCCAGTTGGCCACAACGGCCGGAGCTGAGCTGATCTGAAGCCAGGAGCCAGGAGTTTCCTCCACGTCTCCTACGCGGGTGCGAGAGCCCAAGGACTTGGGCCATCTTCTACTGCTTTCTAGGCCATAGCAGAGAGCTGGATTGGAAGTGGAGCAGCCAGGTCTCAAACTAGCGCCGTGTGGGATGTCAGCACTGCAGGCGGCAGCTTCAACCCGCTACGCCACAGCGCTGGCCCCTCAGGGTGCATTTCTAAGTAATGACACCAGCCTCGAAGAAGCAAGGCTCCTGGGAATGTGACCATGTCAATGCAGTTTTGTAAAAACATTATTAGCTGAACAAAGATGGATAACCTTTAAAGATTTGTTTTAAGATTAGGAAACAAAAAGAAGTCAGAAGGGGCCAAATCAGGGCTGTGCCATAGATGAATAATGATTTCCCATCGGAATTTCTACATAATCGCTCTTGTTGAGTGAGTGGGAGTATTTTATGGTGGAAAAGGGCTCTCTGGTGATGCTTTTCTGGGTGTTTGTCTGCTACAACTTTGGCTAATTTCCGGGAAACACTCTCCTAATAAACAGATGGTACTGTGTTTTGGCCCTCAGAATATCATCAAGCATGTTTTTATCACCACAAAAGTCTATTGCCATGATCTTGGCTCTTGACCTGTCTTCTTCCACCTTGGCTGGACTGCTTCCGTCTCTTGGTAGTCATTGTTTTGATTGTGCTTTGGTTTTAGGATAGCATTGGTTAAGTCATGTTTCATTCCCTGTTTCAGTTCTTCCAATAAATGCTTCAGGATCTTTCCTTGTTTTAAAGATTTATTTATTTTTTTAAAGATTATTTTATTTATTTATTTGAGAGGTGGAGTTACAGACAATGAGAGGGAGAGACAGAGAGAAAGGTCTTCCTTCTGTTGGTTCGCTCCCCAAATGGCTGCAACGGCCAGAGCTGAGCTAATCCACAGCCAGGAGCCAGGTACTTTTTCCTGGTCTTCCACATGGGTGCAGGGGCCCAGGGACTTGGGCCATCTTCTTCTGCTCTCCCAGTCCACAGCAGAGAGCTGGATTGGAAGAGGAGCACCTGGGATTCGAACTGGCACCCATATGGGTTGATGGCACCACAGATGGAGAATTAACCTATTGAGCCATGGCGCCGGCTCCAAAAGATTTATTTATTTGCCTGAAAGGTAGAGTTACAGAGAGAAGGAGAGAGAGAGAGAGAGAGAGAAGTAGGTCTTCCATCTACTGGTTCACTTCTCAAATAGCTGCAGTGGCCAGGGATGGGCCAGGCTGAAGCCAGGAGCCAGGAGCCTGGTCTGTCATGTATGTGCAGGGCTGGATTGGAAATGGAGCAGCCGGGACTTGAACCAGTGCCCATACAAGATGCCAGCACTGAAGGTGGCCATGATGTTGATCCCTGCTTCAGATTCTTGATCCACTTTTTAAAATTGCCATTGAAAGCTCTCTTCTTGTCTGCAGCTGATCTGTGCACAACGGTTCCAGCTCTTATAGTCCACGTTAAGTTCTCATTCACGATCATACAAGCTGAATGAATTCAGATGTCTGTGGCGTCGGCTATGATTTCTGCTGTGTGGCATCCATCCGTTTCAGTTAGGGCATGAACAAGACTTTGTCCTGCGTGCCGGCCGTGGCGGCCATTGGAGGGTGAACCAACAGCAAAAGGAAGACCTTTCTCTCTGTCTCTCTCACTGTCCACTCTGCCTGTCAAAAAAAAAAAAAAAAAAAAAAAAAAAAGAGACTTTGTCCTTTGTGGTTTGATGTGGATGCTCTGTCCCCACGGGCCACATCGTCTCATCCCCTCTTAACATGCGCTGTCCGTTTATAAGCTTATGATTTCTTTGGGGGTGCTATCCTCATAGATTTTTTTATGTATTAGTGATTTCGCCATCCTTCCGCCCGAGCTTACCTAAGTGTGGTGTTAGTTCTTGCTTCCACATTAGCAGAATTCGTGTGGCTCTCACAGGTGCTTGTTTTCAAACTGATGCCTTCTCGTTTCGTGTGCCTCCAGCTAGGTCCTGTTCGGACTGGCCGTAACAGATTAGTCCAGGAAATTAGTTGAAATCCATCCGCAGTTTTTCATAGTATGCAGTTTCCATGAACTTTTGGAAGCCTTTCATATGCCCTCCTTTCTATAAGGAAGCAGAAGAATGGGGGATGTCAGGGAGATTACAAATGAGTTTTTAGAGAACACGCAATGGCCTGGGACAAAGTCCGTTGGGCCAACAGAAGAGGCCGTGGAATGTAAATGACTCCCTGAGGAACCACAAGTGCAGTTTGTGGCTCTCTGGGGAAGTGGATGGTTTCTCAGTGTGATGTGTTTGCATGTAGATCTGTTCAAGGTGCTCTCTTCCTTGTTTTTGGCTTCAGCCTCCCTGCCATGTCGGTGAGTTTTGGTGCCTGTGGTGACTGGACCTGTTACATTCCTGTCCAGGGGTATGCACAGCCTTGTCTTTCTTCCTAAGCTATGGGTTGAATCTTCTCTGGCTGATGGAAGGTGGATACGGTCAGGTGACTAAGGAGCTCCGCAGAAAGTCTCTCCCTGCGAGAGAGGATCAGAGGACCTTGGCTGGAGGCGGAATCCCAGACACGTGGAAGCCATGGTCGGGACTTTGTTTTCTGACTGCCCACACTGAGTTCCGTCGCTAATGCTACGTTAGGTCTTTTTGCATCTGTGTTAATAGTAGAGGGTGGAGTATAGTTGTCTTTCCATTTTTTCTTTTCCTTTTTCCTTTTTTGGACAGTCATTCCCTGGAATCTCTGAGGGGATTGGTTCCCGGACAATGCCCTTCCCCTGGAAACTGAAATCCGTAGCCGCTCATTCCCTTATGTTTGATGGTGCCGTGTTTTCATAGAACCTTTGGACATCTTCTTGTACACTTAATTAAGAATGTAGTTATCAATTTTATTTATTGGAGAGAGCAAGAGTGACAGAGAGAGAGAGAGAGAGAGAGAGAGAGAGAGAGAGGAAGTTCCCATTCCAGTGGTTCAATCCCCAGATATCCACAGAGGCTGTGGCTGGGTCAGGCGGAAACCAGGAGCTGAGATCTCAGTCCAGGTCTCCCTGAGTGGCAGGGATCCAACTACATGAGCCATCACCTGCTGCTCCTGGTATGCACATTAGCAAGAAACTGGAGTTGGGAGTAGAGTCGGGACTTGAACCCAGGCACTCAGATATGGGATGCTGGTGCCCCAACTGGCCAAATACCCATTCCTCCTTGCATACTTGAGACAATACCAAGAATATGTATAATACCTAATCCAATATATGTGTTTTTAAGGAAACAATGACAAGAAGAGGAAGCACACCTGCTCAATACAGACACAATTCCTTGCCCCTGAAGCTTTGGCCTGTGGGTGGTAAGAGCCCGTGGCATTCTCTTTTCTGTCTTGTTTTGGCATCAGAGTAATGCTGGATTATAGAAGGGCTTGGGAACAGCTCTTTGCTCTTCTATTTTCTGGAAGAGGCTGTGTAGAATTGGCATCCATTCTTCGGTGTTGGGTGTGATTCTCCAGTGAGGCCATCTGGGCCTGGAGATTTCTTTTCTGGGAGCTTTTCCATTATACAGTCAGTTTTTTTAAGAGTTGGTTATTCACATGCTCTGTTTCATCTTGAGCGACTTGGGCAGGTTGTGGCTTTTGAGGAAGTGGTCTGATTTATCTGGGTGATGTATTTATGCACGTAGGTCTGTTCGTGGTGTTGCTTTAGCATCTTTGAGTTTTGGTGCCTGTGTTGACTGCCCCATTACATTCCTGATTGGAAATTTCTATCTTTTCTCTCTCAGTGTGGGTAGAAGTTTGTCAATTTTATTGAGTTTTCAAAGAATTGACTTTTTGTTTCCTCGATTTTTCTCTATTGTTTTATGTTTTCAATTTCATTGATTTCTGCTCTTGCTTTTAGTATTTTTTTCAGATGTGTTGTATTTACTTGAAAGGTAGAGTCAGAGAGGGAGAGAGAGAGAGGGAGAGAGAGGAGAGAGAGATCTTCCATTAATTGGTCCATTCCCCCAGATGGCTGTAATGGCTGACTCTGGGCCAGATGGAAGCTGGGAGCCGGGAGCTTCATTTGGGTCTCCCACGTGGGTGCAGGGGCCCAAGCACTTGGGCCATCTTTGCTGTCTTCCTGGGTGCATTACTAGGGAGCTGGATCTGAAGTGGAGCAGGTGGGACTTGAACCGATGCTCAGAGGAGATGCCCATGTCACAGGCAGCGGCTTAACCTACTGCGCCGCAATGCTGGCCCCAGTATTGCTTTTCTTTGGATTGCTTTGGGTTTATGATGCCTTCCTTTTTCTAGGTTCTTAAGGTAGGAGCTTAGTTAGTTAATTTGAATATATCTTTTTTATTGATGCAAGCATTTAGTGCTATAAATTACTAAATCTATTAGTGTGGACATCCTGTCAGTTTGAGTGCAATGTAGAAAAAGTTCCCTCCTGAAGAGGACGCGGTAGCATTAGGTGCAGAGCGTGTTTGCGCCCGCTCCTGCTCCTGACTCACCGCTGTTCGCTCTCGCTGAGGAACAAGTCGGTCAGGAAGCCGCGCCGCAGCTATGGTGAGACAACTGGCGGCGCCACGCGGCTCGAGACGCCGGCGGGACTCGGGCCCGGATCGCGTGCTCCGCTGGGGTGGAGGGAGGCGGCTTTTAAAGACACCGGAAAGACGCCCGTGGAACCAGAGGTGGCCATTCACTGAATTAGGATCACCCTGACCAGCCGCAACGTCAAGTCCCTGGAGAAGGTGTGTGCTGACTTGATCAGAGGAGCAAAGGAGAAGAATCTGAAAGTGAAAGGACCTGTTCGGATGCCTACCAAGACACTACAAGAAAAACCCCTTGTGGTGAAGGTTCTAAGACATGGGACCGCTTCCAGATGCGAATCCATAAACGACTCATTGACTTGCACAGCCCTTCTGAGATTGTGAAACAGATCACTTCCATCAGCATTGAGCCGGGAGTGGAAGTTGAAGTCACCATTGCAGATGCCTAAGCCAACCGACTGTTTTAATAAATTGACTACCACTTGTTAAAAAAAAAAAAAAAAAGTTCCCTCCTTTATGTATCTCTCTTTAACCTCCCCCATTCAGAATGCAGTTGTCTTGAAAGGTTCCTGCACCCAGCGAGGTGGTGCCCAGGGTTAAGCCTCCACCTGCGATGCTGGTTCGAGTCCCAGCTGTTCTACTTCCAATCCAGCTCCCTGTTAATGAGCCTGGGAAAGCAGTGGAGGATGGTCCAAGTCCTTGGGCCCCTGTCACTCACCCATGTAGGAGACCTAGAGAAAGCTCCAGGCTCCTGGCTTTGGCCTGACCCAGGCCCAGTCACACGGCTACTTGGGGAGTGAACCAGTAGATGGAAGGTCTCTCTTTCTCTTTCTCTCCATCACTCTGCCTTTTAAAAAAATGAATAAATCTTAAAAAAAAAAAAAAAGTAAAAAGAGTGAGAACATCAGATTGTGAGAACATCAGACTGTGACACAATTTTTGCTTCTGCTTTCAAACATAACTTGGGAAACTCTAGAGGAGTTTCAGCGTTTACCCATATTTTATTTTTTCAGTTTTCTTTCTTCTTGATTTTCCTAGTTTCCTTCTTTAAATTTTTTTTTGCTTGTTTCAAGAAATTTCTTTATCCTGTTCTTTAGGGTAGGTCTGCTGGGACAAATTTTCTTCATTTGCCTGAAGCCTATTGTTGTGAGATGGAAGATGCTGGCTGACAGTTTTTCTTTCTTTCTTTCAAGATTAATTTATTTGAAAGTCAGCGTTAGATAGACAGAGAAGGAGAGGTAGAAAGAGAGGTCTTTTTTATTATTATTATTTTTTTTTGACAGGCAGAGTGGATAGTGAGAGAGAGAGACAGAGAGAAAGGTCTTCCTTTTGCCATTGGTTCACCCTCCAATGGCTGCCACGGCTGGCGCACTGCGGCCCGCACACCGCGCTGATCCGAAGGCAGGAGCCAGGTGCTTCTCCTGGTCTCCCATGGGGTGCAGGGCCCAAGGACTTGGGCCATCCTCCACTGCACTCCCAGGCCACAGCAGAGAGCTGGCCTAGAAGAGGGGCAACCGGGAAAGAATCCGGCGCCCAGACCGGGTCTAGAACCCGGTGTGCCAGCGCCGCTAGGTGGAGGATTAGCCTATTGAGCCACGGCGCCAGCCGAGAGAGAGAGAGAGAGAGAGAGAGAGAGAGAGAGAGAGAGGTCTTCCATCCGCTGCTTCACTCTCCGATTGGCCACAATGCCCAGAGCTGCACCGATCCGGATCCAGGAGCCAGGAGCCAGGAGCCAGGAGCCAGGAGCCAGGAGCTTCCTCCAATTCTTCTATGCAGGTGCAGGGGCCCCAAGGACTTGGGCCATCTTCTACTGCTATCCCAGGCCATAGCAGAGAGCTGGATCGGAAGTGGAGCAGCCGGGTCTCAAACCCATATGGGATGCCGGCGTCTCAGGCCAGGGCATCAACCTGCTGTGACACAGTGCTGGCCCTGACAGTTCTTTTTTGAAGGATGCTGAACTACCATGGCTTCTGCTGCCATTCAGGCTTTATATCCTTTACCCTAAGGTGTCTTATCTCTCTTGATGCTTGCAAGGTTTTCATTGGCCTTTAGTTTTCAGAAGTTTAATTATGATATATACATGTCATGGTTTCTTTGGGTTCATCCTCTTTGGGGTTTGTTCAACCAGATGCATTAGGCTTTTTTTTTTTCTGACAGGCAGAGTGGACAGTGGACAGTGAGAGAGAGAGACAGAGAGAGAAAGGTCTTCCTTTTGCCGTTGGTTCACCCTCCAATGGCCGCTGCGGCCGGTGCGCTGCGGCCGGTGCACCGCGCTGATCTGAAGGCAGGAGCCAGGTACTTCTCCTGGTCTCCCATGGGGTGCAGGGCCCAAGCACTTGGGCCATCCTCCACTGCCTTCATGGGCCACAGCAGAGAGCTGGCCTGGAAGAGGGGCAACCGGGACAGAATCCGGCGCCCCGACCAGGACTAGAACCCAATGTGCCGGCGCCGCTAGGCGGAGGATTAGCCTAGTAAGCCGCGGTGCTGGCCTCATTAGGCTTTTGACTTGGGCCACATTTATGGATAGTTTAGTCATGATTTTTTTGGTTGTATTTTCAGCCCCACCCTCTTTCTCGCTCCCTCTTGGAATCAGATGGCACAAATGTTAGGTTTTTTGTTATAGCCACTGTGATCTTTTTTTTTTCCTTTTAAAGCCTTTTTTTTTTTTTTTTTTTTTTTTTTGACAGGCAGAGTGGATAGTGAGAGAGAGAGACAGAGAGACAGAGAGAAAGGTCTTCCTTTGCCGTTGGTTCACCCTCCAATGGCCGCCGCGGCCAGCGCGCTGCGGCCGGCGCACCGCGCTGATCCGATGGCAGGAGCCAGGAGCCAGGTGCTTTTTCCTGGTCTCCCACGGGGTGCAGGGCCCAATCACCTGGGCCATCCTCCACTGCACTCCCTGGCCACAGCAGAGAGCTGGCCTGGAAGAGGGGCAACCAGGACAGAATCCGGTGCCCCGACCGGGACTAGAACCCGGTGTGCCGGCGCCGCTAGGCGGAGGATTAGCCTAGTGAGCCGCGGCGCCGGCCTAAAGTCTATTTTCTTTCTTTAGTTAAGATTGGGCAATTTCTGTCTTATTTTCAAGTTTACTGAGTCTGCCACTGTCCTCTTATTTTCTACTTTTACCCATCCAGAGATTTTTATTTTGGTCTTTTTTTTTTTTTTTTGAGTTCTAAAAAATTCCCATTTGGTCTTTTTTTTTTTTTTTTTTTTTTTTTTTAGATTTGAGGGTATTTCAAAAAATGCATGGGAAATTAAATTAAAAGGTGAGTTGATGTTGACGCAAAGTGTGCTGCAGAAATTGAAACATGATTGAGAATCTTACAATGTCCCCAAAAGTCACTCATTCTACCGCAAACCAGAAACACTCACAACACAAGTGAGCGAAGCCAATCAGTAGAGGCGACCACTGATGTGACACAGATGCTAGATCACCTGACAAGGACTTCGAGCACACTGCAATTGCAAACACGTGTGTAGGGAAAACAGCAAACTCTCCCCCAAAGAAATAGAACACCAAGAGTGGGCATTCAGCACAGGGAAACCTGCAGCCCATAGCTGAGCTCCTGAGATGCCGCCTCGCCTCTAGCCTCTGACCAGGCTGCCGCTAATGTACCTGGAGGCGGCCGCAGAAAATGACTGAAGTACGTGGGCTCCTGCCGCGCAGCTGGGAGACGCAGCTGGAGTCCCAGGCTCCTGGCTTTGACCTGGCCCAGCCCTGGCTGTGACAGACATTTGAGAGAGTGGACCAGCAGATGGGAGATTTCTCTCTCTCTATTTTTGCCCTGTTGCTCTGCCTTTCAAATACATAAAAATTAATAAATCAACTTAAAAAAAAAGAATATGAGGGGACATCAAAAAGTTGGTGGGGAGGGGTCGGTGCTGTGGCGGAGCAGGTAAAGCCGCCACCTGCAGTGCCAGCATCCCATATGGGTGCCCCTTCGGGTCCCGGCTGTTCCTCTTCCGATCCAGCTCTCTGCTGTGGCCTGGGGAAGCAGTAGAAGATGCCCCAAGTCCTTGGGCCCCTGCTCCCATGTGGGAGAAAAGGCTCCTGCTCCTGGCTTTGGATCGGTGCAGCTCGGGCTGTTGTGGCCAGTTGGGGAGTGAACCAGCAGATGGAAGACCTCTCTCTCTCTCTCACTTGCTCTCTCTCTCTCTCTGCCTCTCCTTCTCTCTCTGTGTAACTCTTTCAATTAAAGAAATAAATCTTTAACAAAAAAGTTGATGGGAAAATGGAGTTAAATATATTTATTTGGAGCAAATGATTTTTAAAAAATATTTATTTATTTAGTTGAAAGACAGAGGGACAGAGAAGGACAGAGATCTTACAAACCCTGGTTCATTCCCCAAATACCTGCAACAGCCAGCACTGGGCCGGGCCAAAGCCAGGAGCCAGAATCGCCATTCAGATCTCCCACATGGGTGTTGTGGCGTAGCGGGTAAAGGCGCCACCTGTGATGCCTGCATCCCCTGTGGACACCGGTTCGAGTCCTGGCTGCTCCACTTCCAATCCAGCTCCCTGCTATTGGCTTGTTAAAAGCAGTGGAAGGTGCTGGAGCCGTGGCTCAATAGGCTAATCCTCCGCCTTGCGGTGCCAGCACACCGGATTCTAGTCCCGGTCGGGGCACTGGATTCTGTCCCAGTTGCCCCTCTTCCAGGCCAGCTCTCTGCTATGGCCCGGGAGTGCAGTGGAGGATGGTCCAAGTCCTTGGGCCCTGCACCCGCATGGGAGACCAGGAGAAGCACCTGGCTCCTGGTTTCGGATTCAGCACGATGCGCCGGCCACAGTGCGCTGGTCGCGGCGGCCATTGGAGGGTGAACCAACCGCAAAAAGGAAGACCTTTCTCTCTCTGTCTCTCTCTCTCACTCTCCACTCTGTCTGTCAAAAAAAAAAAAAAAAAAAAAAAAAAGCAGTGGAAGATGGCCCAAGTCCTTGGGCCCCTGCACTCACATGGGAGACCCAGAGGAAGCTCCTGGCTTCAGCCTGGCCTAGCCCTGGCCATTGTGGCTATCTGGGGAGTGAACCAACAGATGGAAGATTGATCTCTATCTCCTAACTCTGCCTTTCAAATAAATAAATAAACCTTAAATAAAAATCGAGGGTGGCATGGGTGCCTGACTGCTTCCCGTGTGGTGTCCCTGACACTGCCCAGGGTGTGTTGCGGTGGCCGTGATGGAAGCCCCAGCTCACTACGGGGCCTCCTCTTGTTATGTAGGAACTTATAAAACAGCCCATGTGTGCGAGAGGGGCCTGAAGAAACCCCACATCTGCAGAAGCCCGAGAAGCCCAGCATCTCGCACTTCAAAGTCCTGCCCAGGCCCTGACAACCTCCCAGGTGGTCCCAGCCCTTCCCCCAGGGAAGGCTCCCAGGAGGATTCTCTCTCCTCAGGACCAAATGGGTTACCCGACCTGACAGCATGGGACAGTAAAACCTTCATAGACGCCCAAGGGAAGCCCCTCTGCCCGGCACCAGCAAACCTGGGGAGGGATTTCCTAATTTACTCTCCACAAAATTTTAAAAAAATTTTTTATTTTTATTTATTTATTTTTTGACAGGCAGAGTTAGTGAGAGAGAGAGACAGAGAGAAAGGTCTTCCTTCCATTGGTTCATCCCCTAAATGGCAGCCACAGCCGGCGCACAGCCCCGATCCAAAGCCAGGAGCCAGGAGCTTCCTCCTGGTCTCCCATGCGGATGCAGGGCCCAAGCACTTGGGCCATCCTCCACTGCCCTCCCGGGCCACAGCAGAGAGCTGGACTGGAAGAGGGGCAACCGGGACAGAACCGGTGCCCCAACCGGGAGTAGAACCTGGAGTGCTGGCGCCTCAGGCAGAGGATTAGCCTAGTGAGCCGTGGCGCTGGCCCACAAAACTTTTTTTTTTTTTAAATATTTTTTTTTTATTTGTTTCTGACAGATAGAGATAGTGAGAGAGAGAGATAGAGAGAAAGATTTAGTGGGGCCGGCGCTGTAGCTCACTTGGTTAATCCTCTGCCTGCGGCGTTGGCATCCCATATGGGTGCCTGATTCTAGTCCTGGTTGCCCCTCTTCCAGTCCAGCTCTCTGCTTTGGCCCAGGAAGGCAGTGGAGGATGGTCTAAGTGCTTGGGCCCCTGCACCTGCGTGGGAGACCAGGAGGAAGCTCCTGGCTCTTGGCTTCAGATCAGCTCAGCGAGCCAGCCGTAGCAGCCATTTGGGGTGTGAACTAACGGAAGGAAGACCCTTTTCTCTGTCTCTCTCACTCACTGTCTATAACTCTACCTGTCAAGTAAAAAAAAAAAAAAAAAGATCTATTTATTTATTTGAAAGTCAGAGTTAGATAGAAAAGGAGAGGCAGAGAGAGAGAGAGAGAGAGAGAGCACTGGTTCACTCCCCAGGTGGCCACTACAGTTGGAGCTGTGCAAATCCAAAGCCAGGAGCCAGGAGCTTCCTCCAGGTCTCCCATGTGGGTGCAGGGGCTCAAGGACTTGGGCCATCTTTTGCTGCTTTCTCAGGCCATAGCAGAGAGCTGGATTGGAAGTGGAACAGCTGGGACTCAAACCGGCACCCATGTGGGATTTTGGCACTGCAGGCAGCAGCTTTACCCGCTATGTCACAGTGCTGGCCCCTCCATAAAACTCTTTATCCTAAAAGAGAAGGAGGAGGGAGTAAAGAAAACTCTCTTAAAATCCAGGAGTCTAAACAAAGACTGTGCGCTCAGCCCTCTGCTCTCTGCTGAGCCGCCCGCCTGGCCTGCCCAGATGTATTCTCTCCACTCAACCACGTAGCCTCGCTCTCCCACTTGCTCTCTGTCTGTTCCATTCTGACAGATGCCCTGTCCCCCAATAAAACCTTATCACTCTGATCTCTGTCTCGTGCCTGAATTCTTTCTTGCGTGAAGACAAGAACCCACGACTTCTCTGTGGTGACACTCTGACCCCACACCAGCGAGGGAGGGGAGAAGTGTGTCCTTGTCGCCAGGTGAGTGTAGAAACCCAGGATCCCAACAAGGACTCTCGTGGTGCCCTGGGTGGGGCTGGGAGACTTTCTGTGTAGGTGTGGGTGACGTCCTCGATCCCCACTCAGCCGTTGCTGGTAGGAGCGGAGTTGTGGTTTCTCCTCTGTGGCTGGAGTAGGGCAGGGATTATGTGTTAGTTTCCTGTTTGTCAGGCTGCCCAAGGCTGGAGCGAGCAGGGGTTTTTCAGGGCTTGCTTTGATGATGCCTGGGGACACTTCCGGATTCACCTGCCCCAGAGCTGGGATATACCAGGGCACTTCACAAGGTTTGTGGGGGCGGTGGTAGGGTGATGGAATGCGAAGATACGTTTATTTTGTTGCAAAGACTGATGCAATCCCTATGCAGTGTTTTGCAAGTGCCATTGTCTGGGAGCTTTCTGAAGCCCTCAGGTGCCTTGGTGATCCACCAGCTGGCCAGCTCCCTTCTGGGCACCTTCCTGCATCCTTCTGGGTCTGGTTTATGTGTAGTGCCTAGGGGGTTTTAGCTGTGCTTTGCAGAGGAGCAGGGGGCAGCACGTCCACCCCATCTTGTCTCTCTTTCCTACCCTGTCTGTCCCTATGCTTGCACGGTGTGGTGCCTACCTCACTCTTTACTTGCCTGTGTTCTCAGGAGGTGGGGACACCCTGAGGTCCTTGTCACCTGCCACTTTCATTTTATTTCTCCACGCTTGGCCCCACCCAGGTCTGGCCGTCCTGAGCAGGAAGCGGAGGAGGGTAGAAGGGGCGTGGCTGGAGGAGGCCCTGGCGATGTGATTGGCTGCGCGGGGAGGAGGATGGGGGGAAGGGCTGTGTTGCTGGAGGCTCAGGGTTGGGCAGGGCAGGTATGAGGGCAGCAGATTTCCTAGAGGGGACCTGTGGGGTCCCCCACAGTCCTCAAATGATGTCCATCTGCCGGAGTCTTTCCCGTGGTCCAGCCCGTGAGAGCGACTGTGTCACAGCCGGTCTCAGATTCCAAGGCGCTCTGAGAATGAGCAGAACTCAGGATTGAACACCGGAGTGATTGGCACCTGCAGAATCAGAGGCTAACCAGCGGGAGGAAGTACAGATTACACCCAGGGGGCCGGCCCCATGCAGTGCGGCATCCCATGTGGGCGCCAGTTTGAGTCCTGGCTGCTCCACTGCCAATCCAGCTTTCTGCTATGGCCTGGGAAAGCAGTAGAAGATGGTCCAGGTCCTTGGGCCCCTGCACCCACGTGGGAGACCCAGAAGAAGCTCCCGGCTCCCGGCTTTGCATCAGTGCAGCTCCGGCCATTGTGGCCATCTAGGGAGTGAACTAGCGGATGGAAGACCTCTCTCTCTCTCTCCCTCTCTCTCTCTCTCTCTCTCTCTCTGCCTCTCCTTCTCTCTCTGTGTAACTCTGACTTTCAAATAAATAAATAATTAATTAAAAAAATTTTGCCCATGTGTAGAAGGTCTTGAAATAACCTTAAATTTTGTGTTCATGAATCAGGTGCTGGAGCTGGCACAGGTCGGGGCGGGAGGCCCACCTCTGCCCTGAGCTCCTCTGTGTGACCTTGGGCTGTGTCCCGCCTGCTCTGGGCGATGCTCTCTTTGTTGGTCATCCAAGGCAGTTGGACTTGCAGTCCTCCCACCTAAAATTCTGGGAGCCGTAAACCTGACCCCCCCAAAACTCTTCAGTGGCTCCTTACGAATGCCTGGAGCGAGTCCAGACTTGGTGTGGCTGACCCACTCCCTGTCTCTCTTCCCTTCCTCTCCTGGCATTATCCAGGTTTTTCTAGCCACACTTGGCGACCCCTAGAATGGGCCAGGCCCTGCCACCCCTTGCCATTTATTCAAGCTGTTCCAGGCCTAGAATGCCCTCCCCAGCTTGCTCCTAACTCCTGCCTTTGGCTCATATCAAAGGGGTGCCTCCTCCTCCAGGAAGCCTTCCCCGATTCCCTTCCACCTGCTATGCCCCCAGCGCCCCCAACCTTCCCTCTGCCCTGCCCTTGCTGAGTGTTGTTGTCATTCATCCTTTGTCACTGGTTTGAGCCTGGGTAGGGAGGGCTCTTTGGATGGGAAGGGTTGTGTTTTGGTCCCTTGCCTTGCACTGGGCCTGGCTGGGAACAGGGGGCAGTGTTGTAATGGCCTTGGAGGTGAAATTGGCCCTTGCCTGCAGCAGGTGGGCTGAGTACTGGGAATGGACTGAGAGTAAGGGGTGGCCAGAACCTTTCCTGGGTGCTTCTTAGCAATGTCAGTTCTGGGAGATGTCAGTTCACATACAATGAGTGTGGGCCTGTTGTTCAAGCTGTTCCAGGCCTAGAATGCCCTCCCCAGCTTGGGCCTGATGTCCTGGTTATGCGTTAGCAAACCATCGTGAACCAATGGGCCGCTACGCATTAGCTGTTTTTTTTTTTTAATTTAAATATTTGTTCTTTTTATTTGAAAGGCAGAGAGAGAGAGAGAGAGAGAGAGAGAGAGAGAGTCTTCCATCCACTGGTTCACTCCCTAAATGGCTGCAATGGCTGGACCTGGGTTGGTCTGAAGCCGGGAGCCAGGAGCTTCCTCTGGGTCTCCTACATGAATGCAGGGGGCCAAGAACTTGGGCCATCTTCTGCTGCTTTCCCCGGATCGGAAATGGAGCAGCCGGGACTCAAACTGATGCCCACGTGGGATGTTGGCATTGCAGACAGCGGCTAGGCCACAGTACTGGCTCCCATTCTCAACCTCTTTAAAGGGGTTTAAACCTTGGAGATTGGCTTGTCCTGCTTTGCAGGGGCAAAACCCTAGTCCCAGGACCTGCCTTAGCCCCAGGCAAATGCCAGCAGCTGGTGGCCCTACAAGGCAGGTCACCGGGGAGGCCTCTGGGGTCCCGCTGGCCACAGGGGCAGCTAGAAGAAGCAGGTGTGAAGGGGACAGTCCTCTTGCCTGACCCCTGCCTGGTTAGCCACTCGAATAGTGGCTGCAGTGTGGGGCTTGCCACCCACCAGCCGTTCTACCAGTTTTCCACGGCGAAGAACAGTTCTGGGGCCTGGCATGGCTGGTTCTGGCCAGAGCCCCACCATGTTTAGCAAGAAACCATGAGCCTCGGTTTCCTAATACACAAAATGGACACGAACATCCCAAGTCTTCCTGGAGGAAAAGGCGTGGGCGGCGCTCTGGCAGCCAGGCATGTGCATGGGCAGGCGTCCACGGTGGCGTGACACTGCTGGGTTGCCGAGACGAGAGACAAGGGAGCAGTGAGCGGGGGTGGGGGCCACGGCGGCTCTGTGGCCTCCCAAGGGTGCTGCAGTCTTTCTGGAGGCGGCGGCAGCTGGCATGGTGGGCTGGGAAGGCGTGATGCGGGTTATGGTGGGGGAAGGGGGTCTGAACAGGCCCAGGGAGGGATGGTGACTGCTGGGAATGGGACAGTCCCTCCCCTGTGTCCTCTGTGGGTCAAGCCTGGGCCAGCGTGGTCCTTCTCATGTCTAGGATGTCACAGAGTGTGATGGGGTGACCGCTGGCTGGACAAAGCTGGAGGAACCTTCGGGACTCAGAGGCTGACCCAAACCAGGGGGCTGTGGGAGGGAAGGAGGGGACGTGGAGGCTGGGTAGCATCGGGGGAGGGGACACGGGAGCAGGTGGCGGCTGGGGTTTTCTGGGAAGAGGGGGGTGATGGGGACGTGATTTGAAAGAAAGACATCATCCCCCCCCCCCCCCCCCCCCGCCGGGACCCCCGCCAAAGAGTTTGTCTCAGGGCCCTGACAGCTCCTCCTCCTGCTGTTTCGCACAATGTACCATTTCTTTGCATAACAGACAGAATAATCTCATTTTCTCACTGGGTACACAGCTTAGCTTTCAATCAATTATCCCCGAGTACATTAAAAAAATTCTCCAGGTCACATCTCTGCCTGCTCAGTGCTCGGTTTTCCCTGTCAAGGAATTTGCAAATCAATCGCTTTCACAGGACTTTCCACAAATTACCTTGCCGCGCCCGTGACGTCACCCTCGGTGAATGCGCTCCTCATGCATAACGCATCAGGAAGCCGCGAGGCCCCGCCTCCCGCGCCCCCGCCCCTCCCCGCCCGCTCGCCGCCTGGCCTCTGGGGTGGGCCACGTGGCAGGTGCTGGGGGCGGGGCGGCAGGTGGAGCTGCTGATGGTGCGAGACCCTGCCCCTTCCTGCTGTTTCTGTACTGATGACTGGGACTGCTACAGTTGCCATTCTGCCTCCTGAGATCCAGCTGGCGCGCCACCGAGGAGCCTGACTTTGGGGGTGCAGGGGAGGCTCGGCCCAGTGGGGAGGGAGGGAGCACCTCTGGGGAGGGACTGGAGAGCAGAGAGCTCTCCCGCCTTGGTTGAGGCCCTACCCCGAGGGTCTCATGGCTCCGTGTTCCCGACTCACAGCCACATCACCATCCCACACGCAGACGACTCTGGAGTGGCCTCTGCGCCCCAGGCAGTGGAGCGAGGCTGCAGTCAGAGCGGAGGGGCGCCCCGAGGGGCGTGGCCCTGGAGAGTGCTCTGTCCTGCAGGCTCAGGCAGCTCCGAAGCTGGCCTTGGAGGCGGGGTGGCTGGTGGACCCTGGCTGGGGTTTTTGCTGTTGCTTTAGCATCTACTGTGTGAATGCATGTGTGTGCACATATATGCCCATGTGTGAGCACGTGCCTGTAGACATTGTGTGTGCACACGTGTGCCCGCGTGTATGTGGTCAGCGCATGCGTGAGACTGGGTGGGCAGTGCAGGGGATACTGATGCCCTCCACAGCGGGGCTGCAGGGCCCGGGGAAGGCACTGTCTGAGTCTTGGGGTTGCCGCAGCTGGGAATCTGGTGTGGATGGGGCCTGGCAGGAAGGGTGGGGGTGTGGGCTTGGCCTTTGCTCCCACTCGGACTCGCGGGAAGCGTGAGACCCCTCTGGCTGCTGCCTCCCTTAGAAAGCTCAGAGCTTTGTTTTATTGTGGGGCTGCAGAGTTTCTGCAGAAATAAAGTTCATTTTTTCCCCCTGCTTGATTATTACCATCGCTAGTGTCTTAATAGCTGGGAGTGCGCTTTGCTAGAGCAAACTAAAATCGCAGGGTTTCCAGAAAACCAGAGTAGATGGCAGCTCCCTTACCGCAGCCACCGCAGGCAAAGGGCTGGCAGCGTCAGGAGCTCCCCACAGCGTCGCGAGGGCTTGGTTTGGGGGTTGCGTGTGCCACGCCCCCTGCACCAGCCTTGCGGTCCTGTCCCTGCTGTCCAGCCCCCTGTCCAGCTGTATGGCATGGCATGATTATGTCATGGGGTGTTCATCTGGGGAAGGCAGAGGATTCTGGAAGGACAGGACTTTGGGGAGGGAGGGTACAGCACACAGGAGCCCCTCCCCTTCACCCTCCTCCACAAAGGGGCCAGGCTCTCAGCTCTGCCCCCTGCCGTGGCTTTCTTTTGGGTGTGTGGCTTGAAACACTCACTCCCCATGATGCACTGGGTGGGCCATGGGTAGGGGCTGTGTCTGCAGGGGCTGCCCGCGGTGCCCCTCATGGGAAATGGAAGCTTTCTCCAGATGTAGGGTGTGAAGCAGCTCTCATGCTGTAAACGCGTGTGAACCCAGACGGGGAGTTTTTGGAACACACGTAGGGAAATACTGTTGTGGGTAAGTGGGTGGACAGGAGCCAGGGACCTGCCCCTCACTCCTCCTGAGTTTCCCAGACTGCGTCCTGGGCCTGCGTGGTGTGTGGTGCGTGTTGTGGCTGGCCTGGATATGGGGGTGGGGCCTGGTGCTGGCCTCAGGGCCGGCTCAGGGCAGGAGGACGTGAGGCTGTTTGCAGCCTGCTGTCCTGATCTTCAGGCTTTTACACCACAGGGCCTGACCCAGAGGACTGGTGGGTAACGGAAGATGTAAAACTTGGGCGGCTGGCACTGTAGCGCAGTGTGAGAAGCCGCTGCCTGGGACGCCGGCATCCCACATGGGCATTGGTTCAAGTCCCGGTTGCTCCACTTCCCATCCAGCTCCCTGCTAATGTGCCTGGGCCCAAGCCCCTGCACCCACATGGGAGACCCAAATGGAGTTCCTTGCTCTTGGCTTTCGCCACCAAGCCATTATGGCCATTTGGGGGACTGGATCAGCCAATGGAAGATGTCTCTTTCTGTCTCTCCCTCTCTTTGCCTTGCAAATAAATAAATATTCTTAAAAAGATGTAAAACTTGGAATGTCTGGACTTGGAGTTAGTTAGGATTCTTCTTCTGGGGTTTTGTCCAACCCAGACCTGACTCGCCCTGGAGATGGGTTGGGCAGGATCTGTTGGGGGTGGGCATGTGGGTTGGTGGGTTGGAGTTAGGTCTGGATGTCAGAAACGAGGGGCTTTTTTCTGACCTGCACCCCCAGTTCCCCCCAGTTTCCTAAACCTGCTGCAAGGCACGCGACAGGCTCATGGGCAGCCAGGTGGCCTGCACGGCTAGATGAACATCCAGGAAGCACTGGGGACTCACAAAGGGCTAACGAGCAGAAGCCATGGACAGGCGCTGTGGTGCTGCTCCCTCACTCCCAAGGCCTCAGGAGGAGCGGAACCTCAGACGGCAAGTGCCGGTCGAGGTGTGGACAGAAGCTTCCACTGCTGTGTTGGTGCCGGAGCAGCCTGGGCGTGTTGGGGGACTGCAGCCTGGCTGTACCCTAGCACGCGGTGCTCCTGTACCTGGTCCGGGCTGGGGAGACCCTCGCACCCAAGCCCCCATGGAAACTGGGCGGTGCTGATCCACCACTGTCTTGGGACGTTTTCTGTAAGGAAATACCACAGGCTGGGTAATGTACAGAGGAAAGAGGCTTGCTTGGCTCACACGTCCAGAGGCGGAGAAGCTCAGGATGGGGCAGGTGCATGGGATCGTCAGCCCCTTCGGAGTGCGGCAGAGGACATCGTCATGGCAGGAGCTGGTGTGAGAGTAGCCAGCAGGTGCATGGCCGAGAGAGAGGAGGGGAGAAAGGGCACCAGGGGATATCAAGCCACTGTCTCATGACCACGTTAATCCCTTCATGTGGGGGAGTTCCTGTGGCTTAATTAACCCTTAAATGTCCCCCACACTCTGACAACCCCATAGCGCGGCGTGGGCTTTGGTGGGAACGCACCACATCCAGACCACAGCAAAGGCTATGTCTGGAGGCACCCCAGGGAAGTGGGCCAGGGAGCCATGGCGGGGCCGTGGCTGACCACCCAGAGGTGGAAGTGAGGGCTCAGCGGCGATAAGCACCCCCGGAACAGCCTGAGAACACAGATGCCAGCGTTGAGAAGGGGAGCAGGGTGGGCAGCACCGACTGATGTACACAACTCACGCCCTTGAGGGGGCAGATTCACGGGAGCCACCACGCTCCAGGAAGCTGTACGAGCCACCTTTCATTATGTCCTGGGAATACCTGTGATGGCCACCTTTCTCGATAGGAGAGGTGCGTTTTGCTCATGGCTTTGCAGGTTTGGATCTGGGGGGTAGGGGTCAGGTCCATTTGTTTTGGCATCTGGTAAGGGAACGGGATGGTGGTGGCAGAATGCAAGAGGAGGATCCTATGGTGAGGGGGGGAGGGAGGGGGAGGGGATGGGGAGAGAGGGAGAGGGAGGGGAGGGAAAGGGGGGAAGGGGGAAGGAAAGGGAATGGGGAGGGGAGGCGGAAAGGGAAGGGGAGGAGAGGGGGAGGGAAGGGGAGGTGAGGGGAGGGGAGAGGAGAGGGGAGGGGAGGAGAGGGGGAGGGGAGGGGAGAGGAGAGGGCAGGGGAATGGGCAAGGGAGACTGGGCCCAAACTCAGACTTAGACAGTCTTCTCCAGAATCACCTTCCGGGGAATCCGCCTCCCAAACTCCAGTACTGGGTTGAGTTTCCATCTCTTGTTACTGTAAGGTTACGGCCTTGGGGTTTAAAGTCCTGACCAAATGTGCAGAACAACTCAGACTCAGACTCCAGTGATGTCCACCCAGCTTGTGGGAGTAGACATGCCCAGTGGGGAGGAGGGAGAGGAGGAGGTGGAGGAGGAGGAGGAGGGGAGTGGGATTGGTAAGAACCAAAGCAGCAACTTAGCTTGGCCTCCCTGGAAGACAGCAGGAGGCAGGGATTGAGCCCGGGGATGAGCGGGAGCCGTGAGGAGACCAAGCCGGTCAGGCTGCAAGTGCACCCCCTGCCACCGGGGACACCTCTGGGCTGCAGGGAGGGGAGGGTTGGGATATGAGGTCCGGGCACGTGGGTGATACTGTGCAAACACAGCCCTCCGTCGCCCTGCTATGGGCCCTGGGGCGCCCAGCCACTCACCCCTGACCTGAGCCAGGACCACTGCGTTGCCAGCTTGCCTTGCAGTGAGTCTGTTGGCACAGGAAGGCAGCCAGGAACTCTGCACTGCGGGGCCTGTCCTCTCCCCAGGCGTCTGGGTTTTGACATTTGATTACATCCAGCTTCACACTGTGTGCACCAAGCACTGATCATCCCCTGTGCTCAGAATAGAGACAGAGAAACGCGGCTGAGGGTGTGAGTTGGGATTTACGTCCCTCCCAGCCCTCTCTTGTAGGTAGGTTTTAGGCTGCGGCTATTCGTACGTTCAGCCAAGCACCTGTGAGACACAATCAAGGGCTGCCTGGGAATCAGCCACAGTGTGGGCCCTCGGGTTCCAGCCCCAGGCCCCGGTCATGCCCCTAAGAGCAGTCATAGGAGACCCGGAAGACCCCGAGTGATGGGCGAACGAATTAAGTGTGGAGGGGCCCGAGGAGTGCAGTCTGGGCTGATCTGTGAAGTGTGGGTTGGGTTTATCAAGGTGCCGTGTCCTGATGAGGCACCCTGATGCTATGGTTTGAACCAGGATTTGGCTCCCAAGCTCCCGTAGCATTTCAACACCCAAAGCCATAGTCAGAGGTCCTCAGAGGGTGGTAAAGTAACCCCACCCCTGGTATCTGGAAGGTGGGCTGAGTGGGTGATCGGGGTGTGCCCTTATCACGACAGGGTTAACACAGAAGCTGGTGGGGGGCTCACCGTGCCACCCTTCCTCCACCTCTGCTTGGAGCTCTCTTCTGCCGTGGGTGCCTGGTGCTGTTTCGGGACTCTGCCAACAAGAACTCCATCACCAGCTGCCCAAGCTGTGTGGCCAGCCGACCTGGGACTGCAGCCGTCCAGAACCCAAATCCTCATGTCTCTTTTCTCTTCGTGAAGGCGGTATTTCCAGGTTTTTCACTGTAGGAACACAAAGCTGACCACAGTATTGTCATATTTGGAGCCTAGTGTCCCTGGGGTTGGGAACAATGGTGGGAGGTTGAGCTTGGGGTGGTCCCTGGGGCCGGATGAAATTGGCTTTGAACTTGAACACCAGGCTGGGGTTATTCTGCAGGATTTTAAGCTGAGGCTCACATTTGCACTTTTGGAAAGACAACACTCATGGCAGCAGTGTGGCTTGGAAGCAGGAGACAAGTCCAGGGTGCAAGGGGAGTGATAGAGGTAGCCATTCCATACTGGCTCATGTCCAAGGTGGTGATGGTGGGGGTGGGGCGGCTATGTTCTGGGCAAATCTGTGTGCTCTGGGGCTGGCTCACTTTGGATGCTTCCTGTCAGTCCTGGAAGGGGGGCGTGTCCTCGAGGGCTGCCTGTCATCTCATTTCTGGCTTCCCAGATCCTGAATCCCGCCTCCTGGGCGGTTCACTCACGTGGACCTGTGGCTCCACTGCTATTACTGCAGCATTCAGGAAAGTGAGCTTTGCTTATAGAAATCCAGCTATGGTCCTTCAAAATGTCACCTCCTTATTTCAGAGAATGCATTTCTTTTCTAAGATGAGATATGCTCTATCAATGTAGTCTACCTGATGCAGGCATGCGTTTTGTATTTTTTTTTTTTTTTTGACAGGCAGAGTGGACAGTGAGAGAGAGAGACAGAGAGAAAGGTCTTCCTTTGCTGTTGGTTCACCCTCCAATGGCCACTGCGGCCAGTGCGCTGCGGCCGGCGCACTGCGTTGCTCCGAAGGCAGGAGCCAGGTACTTCTCCTGGTCTCCCACAGGGTGCAGGGCCCAAGCACTTGGGCCATCCTCCACTGCACTCCCTGGCCACAGCAGAGAGCTGGCCTGGAAGAGGGGCAACCGGGACAGAATCCGGCGCCCCGACCGGAACTAGAACCCGGTGTGCTGGCGCCACAAGGCGGAGGATTAGGCTAGTGAGCTGCGGCGCCGGCCGCGTTTTGTATTTTTAAAGCAGATATATTTGTTTCTTTGGAAGGAAAGTGAAGAGAGAGAGATCTTCTATCTGCTGGTTCACACCCCAAATGTTTGTGACCAGCTGGGGCTGGGCCAGGCTGAAGCTAGGAGCCCAAAACTTCTTTCACGTCTCCTGCGTGGGTGGCAGGAACCCAGGTACTTGGGCTATTCCCTGCTGCCACCCAGGCACATTGGCAGGAGACTGGATGGGAAGTGTGTAGTTGCCAGGACTTGAGCTAGCACTCGGATACTGCATGTGGGCATCCCAAGTGGTGACTTAAGCCACTGTGCCATGGTGCCTGACCAGGGCAAGCAGAGTTTACTTTATTTAAGATTTATTTATTTATTTGAAAGGCAGAGTTTCATAGAGGGAGAGGCAGAGAGAGAGAGAGAGAGAGAGAGAGAGAGAGAGATATTTTCTATCTGCAAATGGCCAGTCTGAAGGCAGGAGCTTCTTCTGGGTCTCCCATGTGGGTGACAGGGACCCAAGCACTTGGAACATCTTCCACTGCTTTCCCAGGCTCATTAGCAGGGAGCTGGATCAGAAGTGGAGCAGCCAGGTCTTGAACTGGTGCCCTTATGGAATGGCTTTGGCTTAACCCCGCTGTGCCGCGGTGACTGACCAGGGCAATCAGATTTTAAACAGCATTTCCTTGATCTCCTGCTGGGGGTGGCAGGTGTAACAGCCCTTTCCAGGAAGTGTCGGGGGCCCTGTGCAGAGAGCCGTCCACTTTGGCTTGTCCCCAAAACAGCAAGTGACTCCCCCCGGGCGAGAGACAGAGCTGAGTTTGGCGCAGCAACCCAGAGAGAGGGTGTGAGTGTCCCCACAGCCTGGACAGTGGATGAGCCCAGGGCAGCCCCTCCTGAGCTGGTGAGCAGGTGCTGCTCCTGGGACTGGCTTGTAAATGCTCCAGAGCAGGGGCCATGGTCTGCACGGGTCGGGGGGCTTCTCTGGGGGTCTACACAGGAGGGCGTTTGGAGGCAGCCTGCCTTCTGTTGTCCTGGAACTTTTGAGAGTGCAGACCAGCGCCCCTCCCCCTTGCCCTATTTGCTACATAGGAGTCATGGAATTCTGGCATTTTCTCTTCTCTGCAGACGCTATGTACTGGGAGACCGCAGAAGGATCTGAGCAACACTGGTGCTTGGGCTCCCGTGGGATCTCCTGGTGCTCCGGCCTGCAGGTGTCAATCACTCAGAAGAAGGGAGAAGGCAGAGACGCACTCCAGGATGAGGCTCTCTGGGTCACCTCGCTCAGTGCTTCCTTGTTGGTAATGGGGTGTGGGTTTTGGTGGTGGTGGGATGGGACAGGTGGTATGAACAGGCGTGAATCCCCCTGAGCTGGGCAGAGGGACCACCTCTCCTTCTCCCATGATGCTGTTGGACGACCGGGAACTAAGGCCTTGTGCTGGGATTCCACAGGCCAGTCCGATTTTTCCCACCTCGGACCTCAGAGGAGCTGTGGTTCCTGTGGGGTGCAGAGCACGGTGTAGGAAGCGAAGAAGCATGGCTTCAGGAAATCCATTTCGCACGTGAGTGCTGGGTGCTTGCGCGGTCGTGACCAGACCCTCTGAGATGGAATAGATTGAGCACAGGCTGAGAGCCGAGAGGGGCCTGGACAGGGTCAGAGGCGCTGAGGCAAGAGGCAGGCAGACTGGCTATGGGGGTCCAGAAGCTGTCTCCCCTCACGGTGTCGCTCTAACATATGACAACACTTTGTATGTCTCATTTGCTAGCGTGTCGCCATGCCATTCCAGTGGGCCTCTTGGTTAGTAGCATCTAGTCTTGGGTTATGAAGCCAGGTGGATGCACACCTGGATATCTGCCCTCCACATTCTGCTACCCCAAGTGGGCAAAGCCTGGGACACCCCCTTCCTCTCCTACACGGGGATCCAGTACTGTCTGGGAGCCTTGAGAACTGCAGCAGAGGCTGCCCTGCCGCTAGGGGGAGCACCGCACGGGCAGTCTGGCATTTGCATGGGTGCTGCCCCTGCCACTCAGGGGGACAAGCTAAGGCCCCTCTGCAAACGGCTGTTTGCTCAGCCATAAAGGGGAGGTTTGCGTGGAGTCGGTGAGCACTAGAGGCATCCAATTCTGGGCGGGGCCTCCTGGGCGGTGGGGATCACAGGCTCGCTGTGCTGAGCTCAGGTGCCTGGGATACAGAGCCAGGATGCCTAGGCAGTCTCTGGTGGACCTTGCACGGAGGGGAGTGTTTGAGCCTCCTTTCTTGGCAGGGTTCTGGGGCTTTGACAGACGGTGTGTGACCACCATTCTCCAGTGTCTGTGTCTCCATCAGACTTAGAAAGCACAGGTGCAGCCTGTGTGCTCCGACTCCAAACCCAGTGCTCCCCCATGGAGTTCCTGCGGGAATCAGGGTGAAGCAGATGAGCTTAGCACAGTGGTGGAGTGAAGGGTGATTTGCAGAGGCAGCGTCCCGAGCCCCAGGGCCCCTGTACTGTTGTTGAATCCACCGCCACTGTCTGGGGCGGGGAGTGGGGGCTGGTGGGTTAGGCTAGTGCTCACCAATCTAACTGCATGATCAGGTCAGGGAGGGCTGCCTGGCGCCTCCTGGCGCAGGGTCTGGGCCACAGGTGGGGGAGATAAAACTTCCCTGGGAGGCTGCTGTTAATGGCTAAGGGAGGTGGTGGCAGATTGTGCATCTTAAAATGTGATTGCAAAATCAATAAGCCAATTAGGGTGGTTAAATCTTTGCTGGCCAGAGCTGCTTGCAATGCGGAATTGCTTGTTGCTTCTCCATGCAGCCATGCGGCTCCGAGTCCGGGGCTGCTTTAGGGGGTCGCTGCGGGTTGACCTTTGGCCGCCTTGGCCTCCTCCAACAAGGCTCTCGGTAAGAAAATCAGTTGCTAAAAGTCTTCTGCACTCAGGTGTTGGAGGTGGAGGGGAAGGCCGGCGATAGTTCTAAACAGCGCCATTTCTCACAGAAGCAAAAGGTTCCCGAAACTCAGGGATTTGGAAAAGCCACCCCCATCCAGTTAGCCTGCAGTACTTCTGGGCAGGTCTTCTGGTCTGGATGAGATAGATTACTCAACTGGGCCTGCTCGAATGCCTGTGGTCAGTGGGCCGTCTGTTGGGGGCCTGTGGCTTGGTTCCCAAGCAGGGAAGCGTGCCAGCGGTTGGCGGGGTTTGATGGGGGGACTGGGCCATGTCTCTCTCGAATAGGCTGACCAGAGTTTGTTCCCACGGCAATGGCAGGTTCTAAGAGCAGCAAGAATGCAAGGTCTCCTGGGTCTGGCTCAGTGTTGGTACAAGGTCGCATCTGCCTCATGCTATCCATGAAAGCCAGCCAGCCCAGATCGGTGGGAGTTACTGCAAAGGACAGTGGGAGCTTTTTATTCAATAATTTTCATCTATTTGAAAGGCGGGGTGAAAGAAAGACACAGAGAGACCTTCTATCTGCTGGTTCACTCCTCAAATGTCTGCAACAGCCTGGAACTCCATCCTGGTCTCCTATGTGGGTGGCAGGGACCCAAGTACTTGGGCCATCATCCAGGCTGCGTTAGCAGGAACCTGGACTGAAAGTGCAGAGTGGCTGGGACTTGAACCAGCGCTCCAATATGGGATGCGATGTCCCAGGCGGTGGCTTAACCTACTGCATCATTGGGCACTTTTGTAACCTAGCCCTTGAGGAAGTGGACGTTCTGAGACTTTTGGCCCCCACCCAAGGCCACACGCCAGCCACTGGAACCCAGCCTGAGCTGTGGGCCATGTGTGACCTGGGCAAGACACCCTCCATTTGACAAGTGAGGAAAGCAATGCTCGACTCCCACGGCTGGCTCCATTGTGTGCAGCTGTGGGCAGCAAAGGCTGATGGTGGGTGGAGCTTAGGATTGGAGAGATTTTAGATCACTTTATCTGAGGGCACTTCAGAAAGTTCCTGGATAATTGTATTAACAGGTAAATTTATTTTGACACGAAAAAAATATTTCTGAACTCCGTGCATGGTTTCTTCATCAAATGCATTTTCCATGAACTCTGGAAGATCTTGCATGTTTGTGTGGCCATTGAGTCCTCCTTGGTTGTGGGGCTGGGCCCCGTGTGCCCCTTGTGGCCCTGGGTGAATAAGGGCTTCCTCATGTGCTCAGGCCACGTCTCCCCACCACCTGTCTCTCTCTCTGCTTCCTTTGTGTCTCCATTTTTTTCCCTCCCACCTTTCTTTTGCCTCGTCGGGGTGTGTGTGGATGTGTGTCCCACAGAAGCTCTGCGTCAGCCCTTTGCAAGCCAAGCAATGAGGTTTAAAGGGACACACTGAAGTCCAGTGGATTTCCGTTTGCAATGCTCACAGCTCATATTTAAACACTGTGCTGAGTTGGCTGTTCCTTTGATGACTCAGGTTTAAACACTGCCCATCGCCTGCAGTGGAAGCGGGAGCCCTGGCCGGCTGCATGCTCCCCTGCCTAGGCCCTTCCCCCTCTGCCTCTCCCTACTCAGTGTACTCCTCTAACAGCATAAGTAGTCGGTATGTCCGAAGGACAGTAAATCAGGCTTATTGCGCAGCGAAATAGATGATGATAATGTTTCCTGGACTTATGTGCACATTTCTCCGTTATTTGGATTTCTATGCATCCATCTGTTTTTTTTTTCCTAAATGCCTCACCAGATCATTTATATGTGAATCAATATTACTTTCCAAAGAGTCAAATGGCCCTTCTATGAGTCTCCTCTTCTGCAGCACCCCTGTGCTTCCTGGATAAACCCTTCCCCCACCTCCTGCCTGCGGCCCCAGTCGCTGCAGCCTTGGGATTCCCCAACGACTCCGACTTCCTGTTCTGATTCACAACCCCCAGTGGATTCCTAAGAGCAGGTGCATGGGTGGGGGTGGGAATCGGAGGATCCTTGCACACCTGAATATGTTCCCCAGAATAGATCCTGGGAAAGAGATTCAGTAAGAAAATACTCCTGGGTGTGGGGAGCAACTGGGAGCAACTTGGACTAGACTAAGTTACTGGAATTAAGACTTATTCTATGCATCTGCTCTCCCACAATATGGCGCTGGGAGAGGAGAAAACAGCTTCTACGCAGCTGCCTCCAGTTCAACCAATAAACTGTAGGACCTACTCCTGATTGGAGGAGAGCAGCGTACTCGGCGTGTGGGCAGCCGAGTTGGGATTGGCGGAGGAGGACTATAAAGGAGGAGAGAGACGGCATGCACCAGGAACATCTATGGGGAACATCTAAGAGGAACATCTGTGTAGCCCCCGAGAGAGCCAGCCGGCGGTGTGCCGCTCCCCCGCGGAAGTGGGGAATGTGGCAGGGGGAACCGCCCTTCCACGGAGGTGGAAGGGACAGTAGCCAACCCGGGAAGAACCAGCAGCAAACCCGGGAAGGGCCGAGCAGACAGAAGAACAGCGCAGGGTCCTGTGTCGTTCCTCCACGAAGACGGGGAGCGACACTGGGGAGCGGGGACCCCAGGATAGAGAGGGGAGGAAGCCTGGCCAGACGCCTGGCTCCGCCTCCGGTGAAGTCCCGGTCGCAGCCTGGTGGGGGAGCCCCAGAGCGGAGGTGACATATACACCTGCAAGAACGCTGAGTGGCTGTAGATGAAGAATTTCAGACTTGGCAATGGCACAAAAGCTATGGGAATTCAGTGGACATTGTACTTTCTCTTCGGAATTTGAGTCTTTCCCTGTGCTGGCGAGATGTAGTTGGATCCGCTCTGGTCATGGCGGGCAGCGGCAGCTGCTGGTCGCTGATGCAGAGCTGTGCTCTGTGCTGCTTGTCCGGGATGCGTGGTAGGGTAACGGATTCAGCCATCTCAGTTGGGGATCTTATCCTCTTAGATGGGGAGTCAGGGAGCACCTGCTCATGCCCCGTGGCTCCAGCAGTGGCTGTCTCCATGTGCCCTGCAGGCAAGGCTGGGCTTGCCAGAAGCCTTCACTCTGGGTGCTTGGTCCTCAACCTCTGCTGGCAGGCTAGGGCTGGAAAAGGCTGCCCGGGAGGCCCTGGGTCAGCAGAGTGCAGCCTTCAATGCAGGACAACTTTTGGAAGGACTTTAAAGAAGCAATTGTGAGGCCGGCGCTGTGGCACAGCAGGCTAAGCCTCTGCGTTGGGTGCCGGCATCCCATATGCGCAATGGTTCGAGTCCCGGCTTCTCCTCTTCCAATCCAGCTCTGCTGTAGCCTGTGAGAAAGCAGTAGAGGATGGTCCCAAGTCCTTGGGCCCCTGCACTCACGTGGGAGACCTGAAAGAAGCTCCTGGCTCCTGGCTTTGGATCTGCGTTGCAGCCATTTGGGGAGTGAACTAGCAGATGGAAGACCTCTCTATCTCTCCCTCTGTCTGTAACTCTACCTCTCAAATAAATAAATCTTAAAAAAAAAAAAAAAAAGGCAGGGGCTTATTTTCAGAACAACACAGAACTGAGGTCCTCCGGTGTTCCTGAGCCTGAGTCTGGAGTTGTTCCTGCCCCAGCAGCGTCCTTGGAATTTCTGGACGCCGGAGGTTGGACCCTCCAGGCTCCCATCCAGCCTCAGTCTTCTGGAAAGAAGCCCTGCCCCCAGCATTGTCGGTGCAGTGGAAGCAGCCGAAGGCCTCGGGGCCTGTTAAAGGAAAATGAGCCTCTTCTAGATGAGGATTGACTTCTAGAAGCTTCCTGAAAGCTGCCTCCACCAGAGCCAGTGGACACGGGGGACCCCAGCTGCGCCCATGGTTGGGAAGCGGAGTTCTCATTGTCCCACCTGACTGGAGGCTGAGAGCCAGCACACTAACATTCGACCACTGGGTACAGGATTCTTGCTTTTTAAGATTTATTTATTTATTTGAAAGGCAGAGTTGCAGAGAGAGATAGAGATCTTCCATCTACTGGTTCACTCCCCAGATGTCTGCAACAGCCAAGGCTAAGCTGCTCTGAAGCCAGGAGCCAGGAGCTTCATCTGGGTCTCCCATGTGGGTGCAGGGGCCCAAGGACTTGGACCATCCTCTGCTGCTTTCCCAGGAGCATTAGCTGGGAGAAGGATTGGAAGTGGGGCAGCCAGGACTTGAACTGGCACCCACGTGGAATGCTGGTATTGCGGATGGTGGCTTAACCTGCTATGCTACAATGCTGGCCCCAGGTACAGAATTCTTGATTCAACAAAGACTTTTTTTTTCTATAGAATTGAAGGTCTTGCACACCCCCCAGCTTCTACTTTCATGATTGATAAGTGGAAGACCATCCCCCTTGCTTTCCCTGCGTCTTTCTCTCTCCCACCCCTGGAAGCTACTGTTTCTCCCAGCCATTCTGAAGTCTTGGAATGAGGTACACCTCGGTGCAGGATGTCTGTCCCTCATAGCACAGGCCACTCCTGGGCCCCCCTTTTAATCAGAAAGGCTTGACCTAGAAAATGGTTAATAGCATTTCTCTAATCTCTCCTCCCGCCCGCATCTCCTTCATTCTCTGCCTGGATTGCCTATTAGTTAGATAGCCAAGTCTTCTGATTCACCCCTTCACCTTGGCTTTCCTCGTTTCCGTCTCTTGTTCTGCTCTTTGCCTATTTTTATTCCACTTTCTTTTTTTCCCCATACACATTTCAGCATGGTAATTTTAATTTCTGAGAGCAAACCATGCATCTGTTCCTTTCCACAGAGCCCCACCCCTGCTCTCTGTGTGCAGTACCTCTCTGATAATTTAGATAGATTTTATATATATTACCCCTGATTGTCTTGGCTTCTGTTTCCTTTTCCTGGGTTGGAGGATCTCCTCAAATGTTTGCTGGCCGAGACTGCCTGTTCATAGCTTTAAAAAAAAAAGATTTATTTTATTTATTTGAAACATGGAGAGACTTTTTATTTGAAAGTTAAGAGAGAGGTCTTCCATCTGCTGGTTCACTCCCCAGATGGCCGGAGCTGAGCAGATCCAAAGTCAGGAGCCAGGAGCTTCTTCCAGGTCTCCCACGTGGGTGTACTGCTTTCCCGGGCCATAGCAGAGAGCTGGATCAGAAGTGGAGCAGCCAGGTCTCGAACTGGTGGCCATATGGGATGCCAGTACTTCAGGCCAGGGCTTTAACCCTCTGTGCCACAGCGCCGCCCCTGCCTGTTCATAGTTAAGAAGGAAGTGCTGGCAGTGAGTAGGGTGTCCTTGGGTGGAGGCAGGGCCCTGTTGTACAGTGCATGTGTGGTGATGGGGCTTTCTCACTGGGGGACCCCAGACTCCAGGCCCGAGATCTGTTTTTTGCACAACAGCCCCATACATTGCCTCCCGGGGCATGGGTCAGGTGAGGACTGAGGGTTGTGGCTCTGTTTTTTTTTTTTTTTTTTTTTTTTTTTTTTAAGATTTATTTATTTATTTGAAAGTCAGAGTTACACAGAGAGAGAAGGGGAGGCAGAGAGAGAGAGAGAGGTCTTTTATCTACTGGTTCACTCCCCAGTTGGCCGCAACGGTGAGAGCTGCACCAATCCAAAGCCAGGAGCCAAAAGCTTCCTCTGGGTCTCCCACGCAAGTTCAGGGGCCTAAGGACTGGGGCTATCTTCTACTGCTTCCCTAGGCCACAGCAGAGAGCTGGATCGGAAGTAGAGCAGCCGGGACTAGAACCAGCGCCCATATGGGATGCTGGCACTTCAGGCCAGGGCGTTAACCTGCTGTACCACAGAGCTGGCCCTGGCTCTGTTCTTTTGAGGACAGACTTCTACCTCCTTCCCGCGCGTACACTGCACCTGTTCCCACTCTCCTATGTGCAAGGAGATCCCAGTCTGGAGTTAGGGTCTCTGAGCCTCTACTGTCATTATCACAGACTTTTGGCCGACCCTAGGGTGCTCCCCTGTCTCAGGCAATCCCACGCTGTGTCTGCTGTCGTGGTTTAGTTAGAGTTATTCCTCCAATCTAAGGTTCTGCATCCATGGATTTAACTGCCTATGGAATAAAAATGCTAGGAAGACATTTACATCTGGACTGAGCATGCACATATTTTTTTCTTGTCATTCCTCTCTAAACAATATGGTATATTAACTATTTACATATGGTATATTACATATGGTATATGTAATATATAATATATAATATATATAATATAATACATAATAAATATATATAAACATATGGTATATTAACTATTTACACTGACACTATCGTAGGTATTATAAGTAATCTAGAGATGATTTAAAGAGTATGGAGGGTGTGCACAGGTTGTGTGTCATCATATAAGGGCCTTAAGCACCTGGGGTTCCTGGAAACCATTCTTCCTTGGATACTGAGGGGCAGCTATTAACGGTGCCCCTCCCAAATTGTCCCAGCTGGGATAATACCTTGTGTGGCCTCTTCCGCTTCCTTCTGCCCCTCAGATCTGAGCTGGGCTCCTCTATCCTGGGTACCGATGGGTGTTTTGGGGTCAGCAATCATTTCCTCTTGGCGCTGCCTCTCACCCTGCTGAGTACAGCTGCCCCAGGCTCTCAGAATCCGTGTTTCTCCTCCCATTTTCTGGGTTCCAAAGTGGGTTGCCTGTTGTGTCTGCTGCTGTCCCCTGTCTCATTCTCTTGGTCCTTCTGGGTTGATATGTATCTTATTTAATTTCCAAAACTATTTATTTGAAAAGCAGAGAGAGAGAGAGGAGAGAGCCCTCATTCACTGGGTCACTGCCCAAATGTTTGCCATGACCAGAATTGGGCGGGGCCAAAGCCGGAGCCATGATGGCAATCTGGGTTTGCCCCGTGAGGCGCAGGGGCCCAATCTTGGTCCATCACTGCTGCCTCCCAGGATGTGCATTACCGGGGGGCAGGAGCCAGGGCTCAGTGTCAAACCCAGATAGTAAAAATCTGCAGATGTTAATTTGTTGTAGTAGTATTGCGAGAGAGAGGTGCTGATGTGTGCGAGTGATCCACTCTGGAAAATTTGAGAAATAAATAAATCAGAAGCTGTCTCCCCACCCAGAAACTGCTTCTTTTTTTATTTTTCATTTCAGCTGAAAAGCAGAGAGACAAAGAGACAGACGGAAAGAGATCTTCCATCTGCTGGCTCATTTCTCAAGTGCCTGCGACAGGCAGGGCTGGACCGGGTTGAAACCAGGAGACTGGAGCTCAAGTTGGGCAGGCACTCAGCGACTGGCCTGTGGTCTCTCAGCAGGAGGCTGGATTGGGAGTGGAGGAGCTGTGACTTGAAGCAGGCGCTGTCATATGTGGTGCAGGAATTCCAACTGGTGACATCACAGCTGTGCCAAGTGTGTGCCCCCCGTTCGTGAGTTCTGAGCCATGCACCATCCGAGTGGCACAGTGAAGTCTCCGGCCATCCTGCTCCATCCTGCCTGGGACATGGCTCACCCCTGGGGGTCCAGCGTATCCACCAGTGGCCTGTTAGTCACTTAGTGGCTGTGCTGCTATCTGACGGACTGTCGTGGTATCCCAGGGCTTGTGCACATGCCACCGTCACATGACTTAGTGTAGCGTCCCCGCGGTGAACAGCAGTGATGCTGGGAAGTCACAGCTTCAGCTATGCCAAAGGGAAGCTGCAGAGTGGAAGTGTCTGAAGTGAAAGTCCTCATTTTAAGGAAGGAAAAAATATTGTATGCTGAGGTTGCTAGGATCCACTGAAGGTAGTGTTGCTAATCCTGTGCTGTACCTATTTATAAATTAAACCTCCTCATAGTAAGTGTGTATAAGACCTTCTCAGTATGATGTGTGGCTTCAGGCATCCTTTGGGGGTCTTGAAATGTGTCACTGTGTATATGCGGGGTGGTGGTGATGATTGTATTTAGTGAGTCTGGGGTAATGACCTCTAAGCCTCCTCTTTTTCTATTTATTTATTTATTTGACAGAGTTAGACAGTGAGAGAGAGAGGCAAAGAGAAAGGTCTTCCTTCTATTGGGTTACCCCTCATATGGCTGCCACGGCTGGAGCTGCACCGATCCGAAGCCAGGAGCCAGGTGCCTTCTCCTGGTCTCCCATGGGGGTGCAGGGCGCAAGCACTTGTTGGCACATTAGCAGGGAGCTGGATCAGAAGCTGGGGCTTGAACTGATGCCCGTAAGGGATGTCATCACAGCAGGTGTAGGTTAACCTGCTGTGCCACAGCGCCGGCCCTGCCTTGCACCTTTTCAGGGCGTGCATTTAGCATGTGCTTGCTGCTGCCTCCTGGGTGCCAGGCACTGTCCCTTAGGGAAGCAGGGGTGTGGGCCCCACGCCAAGTGCACGCCTGCTGTGGAGGTTCAGGTGACTGCCAGGCATGCCCTGAGTTCTCTGGAATACTTCAGGGGTGAGGAGGGGTGGGGTGTGGCTCTGAGCCTCACGGTTCTGTGCACAGTCACAGGGATTGAAGCTGGGGGACAAAGGGGACAAAAGCCAGCTTCCCAGGGCTGCTCACGCTCTGCACACGGTGCCCCAGCCTCACTCTGCAGGGTGGGTGCCATCTCCCCACTGGACAAACAGAAACCTGAGGCTCAGAGAATTGAAATCACCTACTTGGGGCCACCCGGAAGGGCAGAAACATAAAAGAGGCCATGGCCCCTTGCAGAGTAGTAAGGGTTGGTGCAGGTGCAGGAAAGCAGGAGAGACCCCGCACTGGCATTGCCCACCCTCCACCTCCAGCAGCCTCCTGCCCCACTGCTAACTGCCCTTGGGGCCCTAGGGCGGCCTCTGTGGTCCCTGTCCAGCAGCGATAAAGCAGCTCCTTTGCCCCAAGGAAGTTGATAGCAGAAGGGTTAGGGGCTGGTGGCTCCTGCCTTTGATTCCTAATCACTTTGCAAGTCCCCGGTGCCTTGTGAAATAAACATGATTAACTCAGAGCTGGCTTTCCGTAGCCCGCCCGGTGGAGAGCAGAGGCCTGGAGCGCTGGTGGACAGCTAATTTGATCAGAGGTTGTGATTTCTTCCTCTCGCCTCAGTGTCCTGGCCAGATAAAACGGAGGGAGGGTGGTGACGCTTAATTAACCCCGTAATTCTTGCACGGACTAATTAGCATATAGATGAGGGCAGCTCTCCTAGGGCCCCGCCTGCCTTTGTGAGGCAGGCTGGGCTTCTGGGGCCCTGGCTCTACTTCCCTGTCTTCACTTGTGCTTATTTATTTATTTTTTTTAGATTTATTTATTTATTTGAAAGTCAGAGTTACACACAGAGAGAGGGAGAGGCAGAGAGAGTCTTCCATCTGTTGTTTCACTCCCCAGTTGGCCGCAACAGCCAGAGCTGGGCTGATCTGAAGCCAGGAGCCAGGAGCTTCTTCCAGGTCTCCCATGTGGGTGCAGGGGCCCAAAGACTTGGGCCATCTTCTACTGCTATCCCAGGCCATAGCAGAGAGCTGGATTGGAAGTGGAGCAGCCGAGACTTGAACCGGCGCCCATAAGGGATGCCAGCACTGCAGGTGGTAGCTTTACCCACTATGCCACAGAGCTGGTCCCACTTATTTGTTTTAAATTTTAGGGTCTGAGAACACTTTCCAGGAGGCCTACCCTAACACATTATCATTATTTTTAAAATTAATGTATTGGAAAGAGGAAGAGAGAAGAGAGAGAGAAAGAGAGAATAACAGATGGATATCTCTTATCCATTGGCTCACTTTCCAAGTGTTCTTCTAAAAATTTTTTTTAAGATTTATTTATTTATTTGAAAGGCAGAGTTACAGAGAGAGGGGGAGAGAGAGAGAGAGAGAGAGAGAGAGAGAGAGAGAGAGAGAGGTCTTTCATCTGCTGGTTTACTCCCAAATGGCTACAGCAACTGGTGCGAGGCCAGGCTGAAGCCAGGAGCCAGGAGCTTCTTCCAGGTCTCCCAAGTGTGTGGCAAGGGCACAAAGATTTGGGCCATCCTCGGCTGCTTTCCCAGGTACATTAGCTGAGAGCTGGATCTTGGAAGTGGAGCAGCTGGGACTTGAACTGGCACCCACAAGGGATGCCGGCAACTGCTTAAGCCACTGCACCACGGCGCCGGCCCCTCCGAGTGCTCTTACAGCTGGAGCTGGGCCAGGCCTGAGCCTGATGGGAGCTCAGTCCAGGTCTCCTCTGCAGCTGTCCGGGACCCAGCCGGTTCAGTCATCACTTGGTGCTTCCTGAGCTGTGCTTTAGCAGGAGGCTGGAATCAGAGCGGGATGTGGGCATGCGCAGGGGGATCCTAACTGCCTGGTGAAACACTCAGGGGAGACTTGGAGGAGTCTTGTTGAGTGTAAGCTCTGCAGAGCCTTCTCCCTGTGCTCGGCTGGAGCCTGTTGCTGTCCGTTAGTTACTTTCTGTTTCCTGCTTCCCTCAGTCCTCTCCTTGATTCAGTGAATTTGGCTGTTTAATCAATTCATTACTCCCCCCCCCGCCCCAGCCTTTTATTCAAGGAATGCAAATTTCATGCATTTCATAAATACAACTTAACTAATTGATCTTAAAAGTATTTATATATTTGAAGGGCAGACTGACCAAGAGAGACAGACAGATAGATACACACACACACACAAATCTTCCGTCTGCTGATCCACTCCCAAAGTGGCCACAACGGCCAGGCCTGGGCCAGGCTGAAGCCAGGAGTCAGGAGCTTCTTCCAGGTCTCCCACATGGACGACAGGGACTCGAGCACTTGGGCTATTCTCTGCTGACTTCCCAGCTCAGGTGCACCAACAGGGAGCTGGATTGGAGATGGAGCAGCTGGGGCTCGAACTGGCACTCATATGGGATGCCAGTGTCGCAAGTGGTGGCTTAGCCCACAGTGCTATAGTGCTGGCCGCATTTTGGCTGCTTGAAATACCTAACCTAAGTATGATTATGTAGGATTTAAAAAATGTTTATCCCTTCATTCATTCTCATTTTATTTGAAAGTGAGGCGGGGGGAGGAGAGAGAGAGAGAGGAGAGAGATCTCCCACCCACTGGTTTGCTCCCTTATGCCTGCAGCAGCCAAGGATATGTCAGGCTGAAGCCAGGATCCTGGGGCTCAATCCAGGTCTCCTATGTGGTGGCAGGCACTCAAGAACTTGAGCTATCATCTGTTGCCTCCCAGGGCGCACACGTTAGCAGGGAGATCAGAAGTGGGATAGGGGAACTTGACGCAGGCGCTGTGATGTAGCATGTGGGGGTCCCGAGCTGTGTAAACCCCCACCCCAGGATTTGTTACTTTGAGCTCTCCTCTGCCCTGCGCAGTTCTTACTGACTTAATCTGATTCTCCTATAACGGAATAGCACAGACTGTGTCATTCGTGAACAACAGGGATCTCTTTGGCTCATGGTTCTGGAAGTTGGGAAGTCTCTGATGGCTGGGCTGGGCTGCATCTGGTGAGGGCCCTGTGCTGTATCATACCATGGCTGAGGGCACCAGCATGTCTTGTGGCGAGAGTGAGCTAGAAGGTGGGGGTAAATGAGAGGCTGGGAGTGAACTTGCTTTGATCACTGACGTACCCCCATGGTAAAGACAGGAACCCACATTGTGGTGCAGCAGGTTAAGTTGCCATGACACCGGCATCCCATATGGAGCATGGGTCTATGACCTGGATGCTCCACTCCTGATCCGGCTCCCTTCTAATGCACCTAGGAAAGCAGCAGAAGATGGCCCAAGGGCTTGGACCTGTGCCACACCTGTGGGAGACCTGAATGGAGTTCCTGGCTCCTGGCTTCAAACTGGCCCAGACCGGGCCATTGCAGCCATTTAGGGAAGATTCTCTCTCTGTCTCTTTCTGTCACTCTACCTCTTCAATAAATACATAAATCTTAAACAAAAATAAAGGTGCCATCTCTCAACGTGGTTGCATGGGGGATTGAAGTCCCAACAGGTGAGCTTTGGGCAACACAGTCAAATCACAGCATTGCTCCAAAAGTGCTCAGCACGCTGGCCACCGGCCTCGCATGCAGAGGACCGGCAGGGGTGGAGGTCTTGCTGACTCAGGGAGCGGGCCCTGTGAATTCTGACTCAAAGCCCACCCCAGGGCTTCAGGTCGATACTCCAGGGCTCTGTGGACTCCCGAGTGTTGTGACTGGCGTCTGGGCTCCAGGCCCTGCCAGGGCAGCTGCCCCTACCTGCAGAGCCCGGCTGTGGCAACGGTGGGGAACAGGAATCTGGAACAGTCCGTGGAACCGACTGTGGGAAGACGGCCATCTCTGCCGGAGCCTTCTGGAGATACCCTTTGCCAAGGGTGCTGTGTTCAAGGCTGGGGAATCTTGGCAGTGATCTTGGAGTTTCTCTGGGTGTCTCCTGCACCCTTTTCCTCTGGCTGCTTGTTTTGGTGGTAGCTTGGAGCTTCCTGCCTGTGTGCCTGGCTGGGGCCCCTCAAGTGTGGCACAGCCTGCAGAGGCTGGGGGTGACGGGGTTGGTGGCCGGGGGGGAAGCCCTAGGCAGGGCAGAGGTAGGACTGCCTGGTGAGCCACACTGACCCCACCCCTGCCCACCCACAACTCTGGGGTTTCTGCCCAGTGCAGAGGGTGGGAGTGGGGCTCTGACCAATGAGAGCGGAAGTGAGTGTGCCTGGACACGCAGGGTCCACAAGGGGTTACTGCAGACCAGCCTGGCACCTGCTCAGGCTCTCTCACTCCTGGGGGAGGCAGGAAGCAGCTCTCTCCAAAGGACAGCAGCTCCAGATCGGGGGCACTGGCCCTGTCCATTCCCTGCTGGCTCCACTGTGGGCCCATTTCTTGCTTGAGTATGGTGTGATGCTTTCTACACTTGATCTTAGCCAAAAGGCTGAGAAGCGAGGTGAAGATTTCTAGTCAGAGCGATGCTGGCTCTTGGCTCACCTGGATCGGGTGTGATGACGCTGTCTTTACAGACACCAGCTCTGGCCTCACAGGAAGAACCTACAGAGCAGGACCAGCTCTCATGTGGTAGAGGAGGCCGAGTGGCCGTGACTTTGCTGAAATGCCTGGAGTCATAGTCATACACAGATCTGCAGGGAGGGGGGCTCTGAGCTCCCTGTGCCCCTAGCAGGAGGAAGGATGGGGGGCTTCTGTGCAGGGCCTGTTGAGGGGTGCCCGTGTATGTGTGAGCATGCATGTGTGTGCTCACGTGTGAGCTTGCACACATATGTGCTGTGCATGTGTGCATGTGATCTGTGGCCTGCAATCCCAGGGGGCTACTCTGTTGAGGGTGTCAGTCAGTGTCACCAGCTAAGGAAAGCCCCGTTTGTCCAGCACTTGTCACGATGAGAGTGGGGTGGGTAGAGTTTACAAGCAACCAGAAATGGTTTCAGTTGAAATTTTTCCTGCAGATAATAGTAAACGCACTTATATATAGTTATAAGACCCCTGAGATCCTTTACCTAGTTTTACCCAGTGGGAACATTTTACAGATTTCTCCTATCACATCGCAAACTGCATCTTGCTGCTGATACACCCATTGATCTCACTCGGATTTTCCCAGTTTGATTTGCATTCTTGAGTCTATGTGTGTGCTTATAGGTGTGATAGGAGTTATCTGGTCTAATGGATACAGTCATGAGCGGCACTAACACACAGGAGGTTTTATTGAGCGGTGCTGGGATGGGATTGCAATCAGGAATCCTTCCTGGCACAGGTCTGTCCAGAGGGAACGAGGTGGCTGCTACTTACAAGGGGGAGGGCAAAAGACCTCCAGGAGGGGATGAGAGAGGGGCTTGGGTGTCAAGGTGACTTGTTGTTGAGCAGCACGTGCTGAGTGGAGCCCTGGTCTGCAGCTCTGGCCTTATCTTATCAGTAGGCAGCAGCTGTTGGGTGAGGTCTCACTGAGTATGCAAAGCAGGCAGTCTGGAAATGGCTACACATTTGCCATTTGTGTGAGCTATCTTTACAATAATAAAATGGGTAAAATTTGAGTTTGGCTCCACTGGGCTTTCGGGGTAATGGATCTCAGCTTGCGGTAGGGTCCACTCCACAGTGGCTGTCTCTGGCTTATTTGCGTAATGGGTTTGTGTGTGTGCATGTGCACCTGTGTATTTACAGTTTCATGGCCTCTGCACGTTCACGTACACCCTGCCACAGCCAGATGCTGAAGGGTCTTAACAGGCAAAGTTCCCCTCCTTTGGTAGCTCCTCCTCCGCCTGGCCCAAGCCCTAGCAGCTGCCAGTTGTTCTTCCTTTCTCAAATGTTGTCATTTCAAAACCTGCGTGAATAGAATTGTACGATATGCAACCACTTGGGACTGGTTCACTCAACGTGATGCCCGGGAGATCCATTCCTGTGGTGTGCATCCCTTTTCTTGCTGGAATTCCAGCTTTTGGTTATTACAGAAATACTGCTGTGAACATTTGGGTATATGTTTTTTGTGTAAACACAAGTTTTCATTTCTCTAGGATAGCATCCAAGGTCCTATTGTACTTGACTATTTATTTATTTATTTTTTTTTTGAAAATTATTTGAGAGGTAGAGTTACAGACAGAGAGAGGGAGAGACAGAGGGAAAGGTTTTCCATCTGCTGGTTCACTCCCCAGATGGCTGCAATGGCTGGAGCTGGGCAGATCTGTAGTCAGGAGCCAGGAGCTTTTTCTTCCGGGTCTTCCAAGTGGGTGCAGGGGCCCAAGCACTTGGGCCATCTTCCACTGCTTTCCCAGGTCATAGCAGAGAGTTGGATTGGAAAAGGAGCAGCCAGGACTAGAACTGGTGCCCATATGGGATGCTGGTGCTGCAGGTGGAGGCTTAACCTACTACGCCACAGTGCTGGCCCCAGTTGCTTTTTTTTTATTGTTGCCTGGAATGGCTATACCAATTGACATTCCCAAGAACATGCGTGATCCAGTTTCTCCACATTCTCCTGAGCTTTAGTGCTGTTATTATTTTTTATTTTAGCTCTTCCGATGCTATAGAGTGATAATCTCATTTTCTCCCAGCCTGCGGTCTATCTTTTCATTTTCTTTTTGTGTATTTTCATGGCTCATGTTCACTGGTTGGCTCTCCATATGCCAGCAATGGCCAGGCCTGGGCTGGGCTCAAGACAGGAGCTGGGGCCTCAATCCAGGTCTCTCACATGGGTGGCAGAGACCAGTTACTTGAGTTATCACTGCTGCTTCCAGGGTCTGCATTACAAAAGAGCTGGGGTCAGGAGCCAGAGCCGAGAAGTGAACCCAGGACTCTGATGTGGGATATGGGCAACCCATGCATTCTTCAAGATGTGATTGTTTTTTGTTTGTTGGTATCCTGTGAGCTTAATGAACTCATTTGCTACTTGTAGGAGGGTATGTGTGTGTATGTGTGTGTGTGTGTGTGAATTTGAGATTTTCTATAGAGATAATTATGTCATCTTCATATATAGATGGTTTTGTTTCTGATTTCTATGACTTTTGTTTCTTTTTCTTGTCTTATTGTAGTAACTAGATCTTCTAACATGAGAATGATGAGAGTGGAACTTCTTACCTTATTCCTTAGCTTTGGGAGAAAATATTTGGGTTTTCTCCATTAAATATAATTTCCTATGGTTTTTTCATAAATATCCTTTATTAAGTTAATTTTCCTTTATTGCTAATTTCCCAAGAGATTTAAAAAATTATGAATGGATATTGAACTTTGTCAAATGCTTTTTCTCCATCAATTGATGTGATCATATGACTATTTCTCTTTAGTTTATTGATGTGGTGGATTGCAGAAATAAGGCTTCCAATGTTGACTCAGTCTTACATCCCTGGAATAATTCCACTTGGCCGTGGAGTACAGTGCTTTTTACACATCATTAGATTTCTTTTTAGCTATGTTGAGTGTCTCTGCATCCAAGTCTAAGAGAGGCTTTGGACTGGAGCTTTCTCTTTGGCGTTGCTATCAGGGCACTCCCGGTTTCATGGAAGGAGCTGGAAAGTATTCCTTTCTCTTTTATTTTCTGGAAGAGGTTCTGTAGGATCGATGGCAATTTTTCTTTAAATATTTGATAGCACTCTCCAGTGAAACCATCTGGTCTCAGATATTTCTATTTTGGGAGCTTTTTAATTGTGAGTTCAATTTCTTTGATGCTTATAGGGCTGTTTAGAGTGCCTGTTTCATCCTGATGAGTATTGGGACTTTATAGTTTTCAATGAATGAGTCTGCTGCTTCTGAGTTGCCAGGTTCCTGCGTGTGAAACTGCTCAGAGTGCTTCCTTGCTCTCTTCCTCATGATGGTAGGGGCCGCAGTGATACGGATGGTTTGTGTCTTTCCTGTTGTTACTGTCTTTTGGTTTTTCTAGATGTTCATTAATTTCATTGACTTAAGAATCACTTTTTTTGTCTTATTGATTTTTCTATAGTGTTTTCCCGTCTTCAACCACATTGATTTCTGCTTTTGTCTTTATTTCCCTCTTTGTCATTGATTTTAGTTTGTTTTGCTCATTTCTCAAAGGAGGAACTTAGGTATTGATTTGAGTTTATAGATTAGGTTATTGATTTCTAATATAAGAAATAAACACAATTATAAATGTGCCATCGTGTGAATGTTCTGTTTTTTTTTTATTTTTGCTATATTTTATGTGTCTTATTTATTTTAAAGATTTATTTATTTATTTGAAAGGCAGAGTTACAGAGAGAAAAAGAGAGAGATAGAGAGAGCTCTTCCTTCTGCTGGTTCACTCCCCAAATGGCCACAGCGGCCAGGGCTGGGCCAGGCTGAGGCCAAGAGCCTGAAGCTTCACTTTGGTCTCCCACAAGGGTGCAGGGGCCTAAGCACTTGGGCCATGTTCCGCTGCTTTCCTCATTAGCAGGGAACTGGATGGGAAGTGGAGCAGCCAGGTTTGGAACCAGCACCCATATGGGATGCTGGCATCACAGGCAGCAGCTTAACCAGCTGTGTCACAATGCCTGCCCCATATTTTACATGCTTCTAAAATTACTTGTGAGACTTCCTATTTGATCCATACATTACTTAGAAATGTATCATCTGATTTACACCTGTATTAAGACATTCTTGTGTCTTTGTTACTGATTTCCAGTTTGAGTCCATGGTGCATCAAAGAAACACTGTGATTTTAATTCTTTTCAGCTGGTTGAGATTTGTTTCATGGACCAGGATGTGGTGGTCTCTCTGGCAAGTGTTCCATGGCTGCTTAAAAATCGTGCATTTTGTTATTTTTGGGTGGAGTACTCTACACCTGCCTGTTAGATCTTGTCGATTGGTTGTGCTGTCCACAGTCCCATATTCTTGCTGATTGTCTGTGTGGTAGGTTTGCTGAAAGAGGAGTTGTATTAATCTGTTTTATGTGGCTAATAACACAGCACAGTAGCCTGGGTGGATTGTAAAGAAAGGAAGTTTCTTTTTTGTTTTGTGAAGATTTATTTATTTATTTGAAAGGCAGAGTTAGGGGAGGGAGAGAGAGAGAGAGAGGAGAGGAGAGAGAGGTCTTCCATCTACTGGTTCACTCCCCAAATGGCCACAACAGCTGGAGCTTCACCAAAACCAGGAGCCAGGAGCTTCTTCAGGGTTTTCCACAAGGGTACAAAGGCCCAAGCACTTGGAACATCTTCTACTGCTTTCTCAGGCCATAGCAGAGAGCTGGATCAGAAGTGGAGCAGTGAGGACTCGAACTGGCACCCATAGGGGATGTCAGAACTGCAGGCGGTGGCTTTACCCACTACGCTACAGCGCTGGCCCCAGGAGGTTTCTTGTGGCTCATGGTTCTGGTCCATAGTCAAGGAACCACACCTTGCTGGCAGAGTCCTGAGGTGGTGCAGGACACCACACAGCAAGAGACACGGAGTGTGTGTGTGTGTGAGTGTGTGCATGTGTACATGTGTATGTATTCTGGTCTCTGTGTTTCATATAAAATCCCCAAGACTCAGTCATTGTGGCTCCTCCCCAACGACCTTATCTAATCCTGATCACCTTCCAAAGGTCCATCTCTGAACACCATAGTTGGATTAAATTTCTACCATTGTGATACCTCACCATGGGGATTAAATTCCCACACACCAACCCTTGGGGGATGCCTTTAAACCATATGCAAACCTTAGCAGAGGTGTTGAAGTCTTTGGCTATCATCATGGGCTTTTCTGTTTTACCTTCTAGGTCTATCAGTTTTTGCTTCCTGTATTTTGATGCTCTGTTATGTGGTGCATGCTGGTTTAGTATCACCATGTCTTGCTGGCGATTTGATCCTTTTTGTCATTATGTAATATCTCTCTTTCTCTCTAGAATTCTTTTTGTCTCAAAATTACTCTATCTGTTATTACTCTAACCACTCCATTAAAAAACAATGTTTGTGTGACTTGCCTTTGCTCTCACCTTATGTATGTCATTGGATTTGAGGAGTTTCCTTATAAGTAGCATAATTGATCACTGAAAAAATCTACTGTCCCTATCTCTGTGCCTTGGTTGGTGTATTCAGACTGCTTACATGGAAGGGGCTATTTCTCTACTAGGGCTTCAGTTGGCCATCCGGAGCTTTCTTTTCTGTTTATAGCCTCTGGTTCTAGCCACTTGGTTTACCCTTCTTGCCTTTGGGAAAGTTACTTGAATACCTTCTAGAAGTCAGTTGTGGAGCAGGTGTTTGGCTTAGTGGTTAAATGCCTGCCTCTCATCTTGGACTATCTGGTTTCAACTCCTGGTTCTGACCTTTTAATCTTGGGGATTTCTGCTAACACAGACCCTGGGAGGCAGTGTGATGGCTCAAATAGTTGGGTCCCTGCCACCCACATGGGAGACATGGATGGAGTTCTCAGCTCTTATCTTTGGCCTCTCTGCCTTTGAGGATATTTTAAGAGCAAACAAGCTGATGAACTCCCCCCGCCCCGCCTCTCAAATAAACAAATAAATAGTTAAAAAAAGAGGAGTCCATCTTGACTTATTTAGTGCTTTTTTGAGTATCTCTTTGTAGTTTCTTTAGTGCTTGTTCTGATATTATAATATCCTTTTTTGACTTACGACAGTCTATAGCATCAACATTTTAGCACTTCTAGTCAACTACATAGAAACCTCACTTCCATGTAGGTCCCTTTATCTTCCCCACACTAAATACCATTGTCTTAGACATAAGAGGATTCATGAGAGAAAGGACTTCTCTCTTAAGAACACACATTTTTGTGCTTTCTGTTCCCTCTTCCTTCCTCATGTTCCAAAATTCCTTCACTAATCACTTCTTTTCTATTTGAAGAACTTCCTTTAGCTAATCTTTAGCTCTAACTATCACGGTGTTAGCAATAGTTTCTTTTGGCTTTCTTTTAGCTAAGAATGTTATTTTCCCTTCGTTCCTCAGGATAGTTGCACTGGGTATAGAATTTGTGGTCTTCTCTTCAGCTACTTCTTTGTCATGTCCACTTTCAGAGGAAACGTTCACTGTTGTTTGGATTGCTGTTCCCTTACAGGTAATGCATCTTGTCTCTTGCTGCTGCTGAGATGTTTCTCCTCTGGCTTTATTTTTCAGAGCATTGATTCAGATGTGTCACTTGTGATTCCAATATAACTTGTGCAGCTTTGTGCTGTCCTTTCGGTGTGCACGGTTTATCTGTGTTACTGAGGGTCCCCTTGCTCCCTGCTGTGTTGCCCAGTGTTTCTGGTTGAGAGGGTAGTGACACCACCACTTTCCTGCTGCCCTCTGGATGTCCAGGTGTCTCTGGGTGGGGAGGAGAATTTTGGACCAAGGGGGACAAAAAAGCTTCCCACACTGGGCCACTTGTTGTAACTAGTCCTTCACCTGCCTGACCAGATGTTTCTGGTCAGGGAAAGACAAAGCACGTTCCTGGACTAAGCTGCCTATGGAGGCTTTCACTGTGGTTCTGCCTGCCGCCTGTCACCTGGTATCCTGGAAGGAGGGGTGGTGGTGCCTCAGGCTCAGCAGGGAGTGGGAGTCTTTCCTGTGCCATTTATCACCTGGGACTCCCAACTGATCACCCTTGCTGGTGGTGTTGGGCTGGCCTGCTGTTGCATGTGTGTGTGTGTGTGTGTGTGTGCACGTGTGTGTCTGTGTATAGAGAATTCCTGGTGGACCCAGGGCAGGTATGAGGCCACCTGGACTGCCTTCTATGGCTGGGTTCAAGTTGCAGATGCCAAGACCTTCTCCTCTGGGTTGGGGTGGGAGAGGGGGAAACTCAAGAGTCCCCACCACTGGGCTGCTGCTTGATCCTGTAGCCCCGGACCAGCTCACCTTCTTCTCACCTCTTTACAGAGACCTCCCTTGGTAGCTGGTGGGCTGCAGCAGTTGCAGGGTTTCTGGGGGAACTTGGTTGGGAGGAGCAGGACAGACGGGTCTGTGCACGTCTTAGTCCACCTTCGGTTGCCATCCCAGAGTTCCCACAGCTGCATCACTCACAAAGAAGTGCATTTGGCCACCCATGGTTCTGGAGACTGGCAAGTCCAAGAGCATGGCCAGGGCCTCATGCAGCTTCATCTCACGGCGGAAAGCAGAAGGCAAGTGGGCCTGTGCAGAAGGGACAGAGCATGAGGGGTAGCCTTGCCTTATAGCAGCCGGTTCTTACGGCGGCTGATCCTGTTCTTCTAGAGCAGGAACTGCCTGCCACAGCAAAGGCATTCGTATCTGGAAATGACCTGGTCACCTCGTACAGCTCTCTCCCCACCCACAAGGTTATAGTGGGAAGCAACCTAGTTTCAGAGGGGGATAAGCCCCGTCCAAACACTAGCGATGCCAGAAGCTTCAGGATTTTGATTGAGACGTTGAAGGAGAGCCCCACTCTGCCTCAGTGTCTCCTGGCTTCCTGAGGGAGGCTCCAGGTGTCTGCAATGTCTCCATTGCTCTGGTGCCGCCTTTCCCAAGCTCAGATTCAAGAACACGTGGGAGGGAAAGAGACAGCAGGGTGGGGACAAAGACAGCCGACGGGGGAGAGGCGAGGGGCGGCTTTAGTCCCAGCTCTGCGGGTGCTTGCTCCGCCTTGGGTAACTAATTCCCTTTCCTACTCTAGATCTGGATGCGGTTCTGGACCCACGACCTGGGAATGTGGAACCTTGACATTTGAGAAAACAGCAGAAGCAGAACGGCCCCTCTGGCAGTCCCCGCTGGTCCGTCTCCTCTATGACCTGGGGTTTTCTGGCCTCCCCCTGAAGCGGGCCATGAGCCCCTCATCTGAGATGTTCTCTCCTGGCGTGTGCAGGAAGGGAAAGTGCCCTGTCTCTATGGAGAGGAGTCTGGGCAGCCCGTGCTGAGTGACACCCGGTCATTGCCACTGACCGTGGCTTCTTCACCCCATCCTGCTTCCCCGTGGTGGTCCTCAGCCCAGATCTCTGCCCCCTCCCCAATAGCCTTGTGTCTTCACCTGTCAAGTGGAGGAGGAACTCTGGGGTTGCCCTAGGTCAGCTCCAAACACTCCCAGCAGTGATGTCCTTGTGCTTCCTGGCTGGGTGAGGCTGGGTCATGGCTCTGAGCCTGGGGGCTGGGGTGGGGGACATTGAGAGTCCAGGGGACAGCAGTGAGGGGTGGGCAGTGAGGCAGGGCTGGAGGGACAGCCCATGGGAGGGTGGCCCACGGAGCTGCAGCCCCTACGTGCAACCACTCCCTCAACTGAATTCAGGGGGTCTGAGAACTTCTGTGCTGGGCTTCAGGGCTGTCCTGTGGGAAAGAGAAGGGGGAGGCGTTTGCTCCTTGGTTTCCATGTGCTGTGAACCTTCGCCAGTGAGGAATGAACCCTCTTGCATATGGACGCTGGGAGTATGAATGGGGAAACTCAGAGGGCAGCGAGAAATGGGAGAGGTAGGGGGCTGGGCACTCCATTTCCAGAGACCCTCTCCCCCTGCGCGCACACACACACACACACACATGCACGTACACACAGGCAGAACAGTACGCAAGTGGCGAGGCTGGGAACTGAAGTGGTGCCCTGGCCACGTCTCCACCCTGTGTATGGGCAGCTCTTGTTTGTCTCACTCCTTCCTGCCTCCCTGGGTTCTGCTGACCACACACGGATCATCACACTGTATAAACACAACTTGGTCGTGTCTGGTCCGCTTCACCAACATCCGGGCACATAAGGCCCTTTGCTGCTGCGTGTGGCCCAGGGAGCAGCTGCTGTGGGAAGCAGCATCCCTTGCCCTCTGCCACACGGCAGGAGTGGGCAGTGGCATCGCCCCAAGCCACGCATCCTCTGTGCCTTGCTGGCTGCTGCTGGCTCTGTCTCGGGACTGAGCCGGCAGCTCCCCCGGATGTAAGAGCTCCGGCAGTCCCGACACAGTGCTGCTCTTTACTGGAGCCGCCTGTGCAGCCCTGCTGTTTGTCCGTCCTTCCTCCGCCTTGGCTCTCACTTGCCACCCCCAACGCACGTGGCAGCCACTCCATGAGTCGGCCGGGCGCCGAGGTGCAGCGTGTGCAATGCGGCTGTTAGTGCATCATTTTTGCTGGGTTCCAAAGGCTGGGAGGTGACTGCTGAGATGGAAGCCAGCACAGGCTGTCGGGGAGACGTCCAGCATTGGAGGGGAGGCATCTGCCTGGCAACAGTTCCAGTCTGCAGCAAGTCAAGACAGAAAAAAAAAAATTTTTTTTTTTTGGCTTGCCTTTCTCTCTCTTTCCTTCTGGCAAGAGGCGTTGATTCAGACTGTGGTTCCAATTAGGACATATGGCAGAACTAACCAGTCTCCTCCACCATACACTGTCGGCCAAATTTAGGGAGAGGATGTGAAAGTCTCTTGGATGATAATAGCGCCAGCAGCTGTCGGTCTGGTCTCCGGAGCACCTACTGGGTGTCAGATCGTGATGCCGAGGGGAGGCGTCGTTGCCCGTGGCTGCTAGTTCTGGCTGGAGGGGGGTGGTGGTGGTGCTGGGAGTCTTTTTATTCTCCTCTTGGCTGGACTGGACCAAGCTCTGGGCACTGTGGAGAGGCAAGGACGGGAGGCTGGAGCCCTGGAAGCTGGAGCCAAGGCTAGAGGAGGGCGAGGCAGGGCTCCTGGGATGCAGAGGATGTGGGCAGTTGGGCTGCACCCCTGGAGCCCAGGCAGACCTGCATTCTGGATAGTTTGGGGCCCAGGGGACAGTCACCCCTCTGTCCCCTCTGGGGATAGAACCTTGGCTTCAGGCTGCTCAGTTCTTGAATGGTGAGACCCAGGGCTGTAAGTACCCACGGCCAAGTCTCTGGGACTCTGCAGAGCATCCCCTGGGAAAGGTGTAGGACCAGGCTCCTCGCTGGCCCCGCCCCAGGAGTACTTGGGCCCCTGCCACCGGTGTGGGAGACCTGGATGGAGTTCCTGGCTCATGACTGCAACCTAGCCCAGCCCTGGCCATTGGGGCCATTTGGGAGATGGAATAACTCTCTTTTTATCTCTTACCCTCTCTTTCTGTGTCACTGTGCAGTTTGAATAAAATAAAGATATTTTTAGAAAATATTGATAACTAATTAAAAAGCAAACAAGAAAACCCACTGCAGGTCAAGAGGAGACCGTCCTATCAGTCACGGGCTCTGTCTCATCCTTTCTTTGCTACTTCCTGGCGTGGGACGCAGGCCTGGCCCACGCAGACACCCAGTGGCAGTGCTGGGGCACTGGCCATCTTCGTGCCCTTGCCACGACCATGTCCTGCGGTGGCCGCGGCTGTGGCTTCCACTTCCATCTAGTGTGTCACTAAGTCTGCAAGAGTGTGACTGTGGTCATGCACAAGCGTGTGAAGATGCACACGTGTGAGCGAGCAAGTGCTGGGTGCGACAGCACCAGTGTGACTGCGATGTGTGGCTGAGTCGGAATGAGAGGGAATGTGTGCTGTGGGCGGGCTTGGGTGTGCATGGGCGTGTGTGTTATGCCAAACTCCTCTGGGCACTTGGGTTGCTTGGCCAGCCACGCTCAAACGAGAAGACAGCGACTCTGCTCTGGAGATTCAAAGTGTCCTCCTCGCAGGGTGCATGGCAGCCTCTCCCCGCTCGGGAGTCAGCCGCAGGTGGGGGTCCCAGCAGCCTTGTCTGGAACTCTGACTCCCAGGGCCCCAAGCTGTGCCATCAGAGACCTGCCCCTCGCTCCCCTCCCCCATTCTAGAGCTGATACCCAGATGGGTCCCAAGAATGTGAGGACAGGGATAGGAGCCCTCCCCTCCCGACCTACGTGTAGACACGAGATGACCCCCTTCCCTGCCGTGCTGCCAGCTGAGTGGCTCGGAGCCCCCAGTCACCGTCACATCAGCAGAAGAATCAGCTGGCCTCATCCTGCCCTAATTCCCACATCCCCCTCCTTCCGCCCTGCCCAGCAGAGAGACAGAATCAAATGGCATTTTAAGCCACTGGATTCTGGGACAGTTGGCAAAGCAGCAATAGATCAGCAGAATAATCAATCCCTTTCCTAGTTCCCACGCGGTCATGTGTCATAGTTGGTAAAAGGTTTTTTTTTTTTCCTTTTTTTTTTTTTTTTCTGGCCTGCTTCAAATTAGCAAGAACTATGTCAGCAAACTATGACAACCAAAAAAAAAAAAAAAAAAAAAACCAGCCTGAATCCCAGTGAGAGGCAGGGCGAACTCATTCATTTGGCTTCAGTTCTTGTCTTTTTTTTTTTTTTTTTTAAGATTTATTTTATTTATTTGAAAGAGCTATAGAGAGAGGTAGAGCCAGAGAGAAAGAGAGAGGTCTTTCATCTGCTGGTTCACTCTCTAAATGACTGCAACGGCCAGAGCTGAGCTGATCCAAAGCCAGAAGCTTCCTCTAGGTCTCCCATACAGGTTCAGGGGCCCAAGGACTTGGGCCATCTTCCACTGCTTTCCCAGGCCATAGCAGAGAGCCAGACCGGAAGTGGAGCAGCAGGGTTCGAACTGGTGCCAATATGGGTTGTTGGCGCTGCAGGCCGGGGCTTTAACCTGCTGCGTCACAGCACCGGCCCCTTGGCTTCAGTTCTATTGCTGGTGACTATTGTCCCCGCTACTGGCGGCATCATTGGTTACTAAAGTTAGCCTTGGCTCAAAAATCAATGTCTGAGTTTAAGGCCCACTGCAGGCAGAGAGGGAGCTGTCTGATGACGGAAGACAGGACCCTGGGGCTCTGGCTGGGCTCCTAGCTGTTGTTGTCTCCTGGGTGGCCACAAGGAACAGGTGGCTGTCCGCCCCGTCGGAAGACCTCGACCTGAGACCAAGCTTTCCCTTCCTGCTGTTTGATGGAGCCAAGCCTGCCAGCACCTTGCCTGTGGACCTGCAGCCCCCAGAACTGTGAGACGATAAATCTGTTGGTACAGCCCTGGGGGTGGTACCTGGTTACAGCAGGCTAAGCTAATGGATTCACGCCAGCCAGCTTCCTAGGCATGGGGCGGTCACAGCCTTGTGGTCTACACTTACAGCGCTCTGGCTCATACACCTGCCCACTCCCCACCGTGGATCCCTCCATGGTCTCAGCCAGGTGCAGGCTGCCACCACGGCCCAGCTGTACCCTGCCGCTTCCCCAGATGATGGCCCCAGGGCTCTGTTCCACTCTGCCCCACAGCTCCCTCCTTGGTCTCTGGCGTCTCTATTGTTGTGGCTTTTGCTATGTGAGCAGGGTCCCTCAGCAGGGACCCCCAGGAGCGATGGTGTCTCATGGAAGAGGAATCCCCCAGGGGGGAGAGTTCCGCCTGGTCCAGGGTCTACACTAGCAATGCTTAGCGGCTTGCCTGAGCGTTCTGACCCACTTCTTGTTCATCCTCATGGGACTTTCAGTCACAGCTGTCCTGCCCATGGAGCCGGAAGCCAGAGCAGAGGCAGGGATGGGGTCCCCAAGGGGCTGCTCTTGGCACCCAGCCAGGGCTCCTGGCGAGCCTTGGGTGATGGCGGCAGTGGTGGCTGTGGCTGTTGGCAGAAGGCAAAGACTGGGAAAGCCAGGCCCCTGGGCACATGAGCCTTGCCCAGGCGGTGAGGATACGGAGTCCCTGGGAGGGAGGCAGGCAGGAAGCGCCGCAGCTGAGAGCAGCTGAGGACAAGCGAGGGAGAGGGAGAGGGAGAGGGAGAGCCGGGCCGGCTGCCAGCTGCCTGCATCTCTGCAGCATCCCTGGACCCTGCGTGACAGTCGCCCACAGTCGCAGGAGGCAGCTCCCAGGAACATGCGCACTGGGCAGCGGGGGGGGGGGGGGGGGGGTTAGGGAATGAGCTTGGGATGGGGCAGGCAGGAGTGAGTAGAAGTCGAAATGTCACACAAGCTGACGACAGCCGTGGCTGACTGCCAGAGAGCCCTGTGCTATCGATGGTGGCCTTCAGGGCTGTTCCCTGGTGGCCCTAGATAGCTAGGCCATTAGGTCTCCACCTCAAGCAGCCATGAGGAGGAGGTGGGTGGCCGTGGGCCCGGGGTCTGCAGCTGGGACAGGTCCCGGAGGGGCTGGCAGCCTGGCAACTGCTTAGCCTTTCTGCTTTGGCTTCTCCTCCCTGAAGGCCCCTCCCCACTGTGGCCCAAGCCTTCCCCACCCCCTTACTCTGGATCCTGGCAGACATCCGTCAGATGCTGACACACGGGCCCTGCCAGTCCTCGCCTGGCATCTGCTCCCATTGCGTTTCCCCTTCCCGCCCTGGGCTCCGGCCTCTGCAGCTTGCTCTGCTGTGCGGCTCCAAGGTCCCCACTGAGGTTGGGGCTTGCTGTCAGGCACAGCTGCTTCTGCGGGTGCCACCTCGATGGGCAGCTGAGTGTGTTCTTCCAGACCCTGGTGCTGCGCTGGCCCTCCAGGCCTATGGTCTCTGCCCGACGCACCTGTCATTACTGTCATTATTGTGTTTCTCGCTTGTGCCCCTCCCGAGGGTCTCCACTGCCTTAGGCGGCTGTGGTCAGGGTGGCTCTTGGCTGGGCCGGTCAAGTTCCAGGAAGTAGGGCCTGGGGGAATGGAAGGGGCCAGCAGTGAGGCTGCGTAGTGGTGGCAGGGAGCAGCAGAGCTGGGGGAGACCCTGGGAGGAGCACCAGCTGCCAGGGCCTGGGGAGCAGCCGGTGTCTTGGGCTATGCTGTGAGGTCACCTGGAGCACCTGCTCTTGCCTTGTGCTCCCTAAGCCTCAGGCGTATCTCAGGAGAGGCTGCCCCAGGCCCACAGCAGCGCTGCTGTGTCCCAGCCAGAGGCCTGGCGCTTCTAGGGAGCTCCTTGGTGAGCACTGGCAGCCTGGTGCAGGGGCTGACTCCATTGTAATGGGGTGGGCATTGTGGTCTCTCATTCCTTGCCTTCTGTGGCCCGGGCTTTTTCTCTCCTCCCTCCCCCCTTTTAAGATTTATTTATTTATTTGAAAGGCAGAGGGAGAGAGCAGAGAGAGAGAGAGAGAGAGAAAGAGAGTGAGCTTTCATTCGTTAGTTCACTCCCCATATGGCTGCAATGACTGGGGCTGGGCCAGGCCAAATCCAGGAGCCAGGAGCTTCTTCCAGGTCTCCCACTTGAAAGTGCACCCAGCAGGGTCCCAAGCACTCGGGCCATTCTCCACTATTTTCCCAGGTGCATTAGCAGGGAGCTGGATCAGAAGTGAAGCAGCTAGGACTTGAAACAGTGCCCCTATGAGATGCTGGTGCTGCAGGCAGTGGGTTTACCCATTACACCACAACAGCGGCCCCATGCTTTCTCTCTTTCTCTCCTGAATTTGCCTAGACATAGTTGGGTGCCTGTCGCTCCCCCTCTTCGTGGAGGAATGACACTGAACCCTGCCTAGGCTTCCTATCCGAGTCACGGCACCATTATGTCGCTCCCCGTCTTCGTGGAGGAACGACACAGGACCCTGCGCTGTTCTTTCGTCTGCTCGGCCCTCCCCGGGTTTGCTGCTGGTCCTTCCCGGGTTGGCTACCATCCCTCCACCTCCGTGGAAGGGCGGTTCCCCCTGCCACATTCCCCACTTCCGCGGGGGAGCGGCACACCGCCGGCCGGCTCTCTCGGGGGCTGCACAGGTGTTCCCCTTAGATGTTCCTCTTAGATGTTCCTCGTGCATGCCGTCTCTCTCCTCCTTTATAGTCCTCCTCCGCCAATCCTAACTCGGCTGCCCACACGCCGAGTACGCTGCTCTCCTCCAATCAGGAGCAAGTCCTACAGTTTATTAGCTGAACTGGAGGCAGCTGTGCGGAAGCTGTTTACTTCTCTCCCAGCGCCATATTGTGGGAGAGCAGATGCATAGAATAAGTCTTAATTCCAGTAACTCAGTCCAGTCCGGGTTGCTCCCCACAGGTGCCCAACCTGGAGGGGCACTGAATAGGGGTGTTTGACAACTGCCTGACCAGGACAGCCACGGCCCATCAGTGTACTGGCCTCCCAGCAGCTGTGAGCGGCCCCAGGGGGACACTAGAGCAGGATGGAGTCTTGTGGGGGATGATTTACTCCAGGAGGAAGCCTCAGGGGCCAGTTGCTGGGTCTGCACGGGAGGCCAAGGTGAGTAATAGGCCAGGGGCTGGAGCCTGTCCCGGGCATGCTTGGGCCTGCACACCTTGCTTCCCTGCCCAGACAGGGCCTGAGGCTTTATGGACATGGCCTTGACCGGCAACTAGTTGCAGTCCCCAGTAGGGGCGTGCTGGTCTAAACTGGAGAGCGATGACAGTGAACCAAGACATCATACCCCATCCCTGCCGTTTTGCTTGGCAAAGTTAAGTCTAGAAACAAAGGAAGGAAAGCCCCATAGGGGAGCAGCGAGCTGATGAGTTATTTATTTTTTTTCTTGTCTTAGTTTGTTGGCGGGGGGGGGTGGATTTTGTGTATTTTTCTATTAGAGACAAAAGAATTCAGAGAAGAGACGGGCTGCTGTGAGGGCGTTGGTATGCGGTAGCACTGATGCATAGCTTCATCCCACTGCACTGACATCCTGAGCGTGCCCGGGCTGAGCCTGCCCTGGGCTCCCCAGGTCAGGGGCAGTGACGTGGTCCTGCCCTCAGGAATGCACAGTGCAGGGGGTGGCCCATAAGAACGCACCTGATGCAGCTGTGAACGGGACAGGCGTGGATGTCTCTTGGGGCCTGCTGTGGATCCTTCAGCACCATAGGTCTTTGCGCCCCTGAGGGCCTGTCCCCACGTCTCTGTGCATTCAACCCAGATCAATGATTTAAAACAAACAACAAACAAACCACAATTGCATCTGTATAGAACATGGCAGACTTTTTCCTTGTCATTATTCTGTAAACCACGGGAAGCCACTTCAAGAAGTCTGTAGAGAGAAGGGATGAAAAGAGAAGTTTAATTTTGGTGAAACAAATTACAGTGTTTCATTTTTTTTTTTTTTGACAGGCAGAGTGGACAGTGAGAGAGAGAAACAGAGAGAAACGTCTTCCTTGCCGTTGGTTCACCCTCAAATGGCCGCCGCGGCCGGCGCGCTGCGGCTGGTGCACTGCGCTGATCCAATGGCAGGAGCCAGGTACTTATCCTGGTCTCCCATGGGGTGCAGGGCCCAAGCACTTGGGCCATCCTCCACTGCACTCCCTGGCCACAGCAGAGAGCTGGCCTGGAAGAGGGGCAACCGGGACAGAATCCGGCGCCCCAACCAGGACTAGAACCCGGTGTGCCGGCGCCGCTAGGCGGAGGATTAGCCTAGTGAGCCGCGGCGCCGGCCTACAGTGTTTCATTAACATGGATTTGCCATGAAGTTTTTTTTCTTTTTAAAATATTTAATTAATTATTTAAAAAAGATATATTTATTTATTTGAAGACAGAGAGAGAGAGAGAGAGAGAGAGAGAGAGAGAGAGAATCTTTCATCCACTGGTTCACTCCTCAAATAGCAGCCTCAGCCAGGGCTGGGCCAGGCCACAGCCAGGAGCCAGGAACTCTGTGTGGGTCTCCTACAGGGACAGCAGGGGCCCAAGCACTTGTGTCATCATCCATTGTCTTCCTGGGCTCATTAGTAGGGAGCTGGATCAAAAGTGGAGCAGCAGGGACAAGAATCCATGCTCATAGGCGATGTCAGCTGGCAGCAGCTCACCCCACAGCGCCACAGCACCAGGCCCCTCTTTGTGACCTTTTTCATGACCACTTGTAGGCATGGATTTCATTTTTTTTTTGCAGAAAATAAGCTTATCTTTTAATTCAACTTTCTTTTTTCTTTTAATATTTATTTATTTATTTGAAAGTCAGAGTTATACAAAGAGAGGAGAGGTAGAGAGAGAGAGGTCTTCCATCTGCTGGTTTACTCCCCATATGACCGCAATGGCCAGAGCTGTGCCAATCTGAAGCCAGGAGCCAGGATCTTCTTCCGGGTCTCCCACGTGGGTGCAGGGGCCCAAGGACTTGGGCCATCTTCTACTGCTTTCCCAGGCCATAGCAGAGAGCTGGATTGGGAGTGGAGAGCTGGGTCTCGAACTAGCGCCCATACGGAATACTGGCGCCCATACGGGATGCTGGCGCTTCAGGCCAGGGCTGCGCCACACTGCCGGCCCCTTAATTCAATTTTCTAATAGCTTTTTGAGTACCCCCCATAGCTGAGCATACTTGAGCGTCTGTGGATTTTGGTATCCTGGACGCTGAGCGATGAGAGTACACACATCGGGCTGTGGGATGGGAGCTGGACATGGCAGTTAGGAGCCAGTTAGCCAGTTAGCCAGTTAGCATGCCTGCATCCCCTATGGGAGATGCCTGGGTTCAAGGTCTGGGCTCTGCTCCTAATTCCAGCTTCCTGCTAACGCACATCTAGGGAGGCAACAAGTGATGGCTGAAGTGGTTGGGTCCTTGCTGCCCACATGGGAGGCCTGGATGTTACTAGCATTTGGGAAATAAACCAGCAGGTGGGAGATCTCTGTCTCTCTGCCTTTCAAATTAAAAAAAAAAAAAAAAAAAAAAAAAAGAAGAAATGCACTATTTGCACAAAGCAGAAGTTATCCGGAAAGGGCAAGTGAGCAGAGGCTGGGCCTGGGGCACGGAGGGAGTGGCTCAGATGGGTTGGACTTGGGGCAGATCCAAGGAGGGAGAATCAGAGGAGGATCTTGTCTGGGTTCCCGGATTGAGGCTAGGCAGGCCAGAGGTAGGCTCCCCCAGCAGCCAGCCCTGGCTCCCTGGGGAACTGAGCCCCGTGGCTGCTGGCTGCTGGGCCCTCCCCCGTCCTAGCTCACCAGAGAGTGAAGAGTGACTGAATGGACAGTGTCAGAGGACCTGGGGCAGATGTTTGTGTTGACAGAGGCTGGTGTTGCCTTAGCAGGAAGCTGGATTGGAAGTGGGGCAGCCAGAACTCGAACCGGTGCCCTAATGGGTTGCAGTCATTGCAGACGGTGGCTTTACCTCAAGGCTGGCATTGCTGGATGATGCAGTGACAGTGGCCCAGGTGTCTTCCCTTCTGCACGTAGGCAGCCCTGTGGCTCCACCAGGAAGGGCCTTCCTGGGCTGCCCCAGGCAGTACTGGGGTATCGGTCCCGGCATGTAAGGACGAGGCTGTGACCCCCAGGTTCTAATTCTCGCCCTTCTTTCTGCCCCATCCCTTGGATGCTCTGCTCATCACAACATGGTCCTCCTGGGAATCTGGGGGCTCCCACGTGTAGGACGCTACCACGTCCTGGTCCCTTTGTGGTTGGGGGGCTCTGGCTTAATTGTTAGCAGAAGTGATGAGTGGTGTACCACTTCCACGTTAGGTATTTGATTTCTAGTGGGAGACCCTCGTGGGTTCCTTCTTCTCCGTCTCCCAGGGACCAGCAGGATTCTGGACAACAGTGACCACACTCCAGCCTGCGTCCTGGCATGACGGGACCCCCGGCCTTCCTGTGGGATCTGTGGTGTGAGCAGTACTGGCCCTGTGATTCAGAAGTCACGGCCATGTGCTCGTTGGCTGGTGCAGGATAGGAGCATTGACTGTGATGGACACCTGTCCGTCAGAGTCTGCAGCTTGCCCAGAGGGAGGAGCTGCTCCTTGCAGGTGGTGGGGGCGGGGCTTTCACCTTAGGAGACCCAGAGAGACTCAGGCTGCACAGCCCATTGGCAGAGATTCCACTGTGCCAGCCTGCCTTTTTGCTGAGTCATGTTGTCTGCAGAGAGTCAGTTTTTTGCTGAATCATGTTGGCTAGGGAGAGCTGGTTTGTAGAAGTGCTTTGCCAGCAGAAAAATGAGTGGCCTAATTTTGGGGTGAGGGAGAGTTAGTAAGGTAAAGAGAATTCCCAGGGAACACACATTAAAAAGATTATTTTCGGGGAGGTGGGGAGGAGAGGAGAGGAGAGGAGAAGAGAGAGAGAAACAGAGATCTTCCATCCACTGGTTCACTTCCCAAATGCCTGCAGGGCTGGGCCAGCACCAGAGCCAGGAGCTAGGAAATTCAATGCAGGTATATTATATGGTGGCAAGGATCCAAGCATTTGCACCATCACTGTTGCCTTCCACGATGCATTGGCCAGAAGCTGGAATCAGACACAGAGCCAGGACTGCAATCAAGGCGCTCTCTTATGGGCTCTGGGTGTCTCAGCTAGCGTCATAGCAGGGGCACCAAATGCCTGCCCTGGGTGCTCCTTTCTAACTCGAGCCTGAGGTCAAGAAGGCGTATGCTTGTGATTGGCACTGTGGCTTAGCCGGTTAAGCTGTTGCCTCCAATGCCGGCATGCTATATGGGCGCCTGTTCATATCCCGTCTGCTCCACTTCTGATCCAGCTCTCTGCTATGGCCTGGGAAAACAGGAGAAGATAGAAGCTCCTGGCTCCTGGCTTTGGATCCACACAGCTCAGGCTGTTGTGGCCAATTGGGGAGTGAACCAGTAGATGGAAGACCTCTTTCTCTCTCTCTCTGCCTCTGCCTCTCTGTAACTCTGCCTTTCAAATAAATAAATAAATCTTTGAGAGAGAGAGAGAGAGAGAGAGAGAGAGAGAGAGAATGCTGCTGCCTTGACCGAGAGTGTGGCCTTGCGGGCAGAGGCTGGAGGTTCCATGAAACCCCAGAGGGACAGGGCAGGAGCCAGGTCAAGCGGCCGCACCTGCAGGGGCGTGGTGCCAGCGAGGCCATGGGCACAGTCTCATAGGGCTGCACCTGGGAGACTGCACTTGCTCTTATTTAAAGGTGGAGGCCCAGGGTTTGCCAACACATTCTGAGACTTGTCCAGGGCCACACAGCTGGGAGGGTGGCAGAGCTAGGCAGAGGCCCCGGGCGAACCTTGGTATTGCCTCACCCCTGGGGCTCAGCTCCTTCTCCAGGCAGGTCAACCTGGCACTGACTCCTTGGGTTTCTGTAAATTCTGCCCACAATGCGTGTAGAGCAGGCAGGGAAGCTTGGGTGCGTTTGCGGAAGGCTGGGCCATTGTTCCTTCAGCCCAGGCCCACCTGCAGGACCTGTTCTCCTGCCCCCAGGCCCCATGTGGGAGCTGAGGCTGCAAGCAGGCATGCAGAGAGCTTTTCCCTGGAAGGGAAGTCCGATTTCCCCCGAGGCAGCGTTTCTGAGAAAGGGCCGGCCCCTTCTGGGGAGGAAGGAGGAGAGAGGCTGGCGGGGTCAGGTGAGGGGAGCGGGCGATGCCGGGAAGAGCCTATTGATTTCCTCCTTTTAACAACAGCCTCCAGTGGACTCACTCCTAACGTGCCCTGCCCAGCCTGACAAGGCCCCTTCGCGTCACTGTCAGGGAAATGGATTTGCAGCGGGCGAGGCAGACCGGCTGTCAGAGGTGTGCGAGGGGCCTCGGGTCCATCCCTGGACGCTTTCTGGAGATGTAGGGCAGCAGGGGGCACCGCCTGCGGCTGTGTCCGGGATTGGGTCTGGTTAGCGCCTAGCTGGCGGGCAGGGAGAACGCTGAAAGGCCACCCCATGTGGGCGGGGAGCTGCTGGGAGAAGCCCCAGGGTAGGGTGGGCCACCCAGGGAGATAGCATTTGGGCTGAGTCTCATGAGTGGGAGTGGCTAGGCAGAGCCTTCCGGCCCAGAGGGTAGGGTGGGGTGGGGTGTGGTGGACACCAGGCCAAAGGCCCAGCCAAGCACTCGGTTTCTCCTTGTGGAACCAGTGGGAGCCCAGGGCAGCCGGGACCCAGGGGTGACGGCAGGCAGGGGTGGGTAGGCTGGGGGTCTGGACGTGTTGCCACCCTGTGCAGGGGGAGACCAGGACACTGGTGGAGACAAGGAGGGGGAGGGGTGTGGCCCCCGCTGCCTGGGCTGCCTGCCCTGGACTGGCAGCTGACCAGGGGTCGCTCCTGCTCCCCTGGTGCCTGGCCCGTGGTGCTGCTATGATTGGTACAGCTGGTTCTGCAGAGAGCCCGGGAACAGGCCCCTGCCCAGGCAGACGGCCCCACAGAGATGCATCTTGGGGTTCATTCACTCATTCACTCCTCGGGAGGGACAGCAACAGGAAGTCCAGGCCTCTGGTGAGGTGGACTCACAGCATGAAGGCGGGCGGTGCGTGACAGCAAAGGATTTGGGGCCATGCAGGCCTGGGTTGGAGCCATGCGCACTCACGGGACCTTTGGCACAGAAAAACGTGGCTGACCCCCGTCAGAAGGTCGTGGTGCCTGGTAAGCAGCAGGCTGTGACTTGAGCCCTGGGAATCCAGCCAAGGTATCCTGGACCCACGGGCCGGCTGTGTCTCAGGACCTTGGCACATGCTGTCACCACCACCGTGGCTCATCCTTCTGCCCCCTGCCCTGCCTCATCTGAGGGAGGTCTGTTTGTTTTCCCTCCCTCACTGGAAGTGAGCTGCACGGGGGCTGGGGTTTTTATTTGTTTTGTTCTCAGAGTCCCCTTTGTGCCCAGAGAGAAGTGGGCATGCAACAAGGGTGGGGGCAGGCTGGACCTGAGGGTACCTCTGTGCCCCAGTAGCAACCGAAGGAAGGAGGATGGGAGGTGGAGGGGAGAGGCTGGGCTTCAGGATCCTGTGGAGCTGACTGGACCCTCTGCGGGGGTTGAGCCTGGGAGGCCCCGTCCCTCCCCGTAAGGCCCCGCCCCTGCCCGCGAGGGGCTCCAGGTCTTGGGGAGGGTGCACTGGTCTCACCCCAAGAAGAGGTCACAGCCAGCCACGGTGATTCCAGGACCAGGCTGGACAGCGACTTCCCAGGCCAGAGACGCCCTTTGGGGGCCTCAGAGAGCTGGTGGCTCTGTGGGGGAGGGCTCCCCCGTGACTTTCCCCTGCCACATGGCTGGGCACTCGAGGGTCTGGCTGCTGCACGTGTCAGTCCCCTGTTGGGTGGCACTGTGTGTGTTGCTCTCCCTGGTGGCTGTGGGCTCCCAGAGGGAGGACGGCTGAGCAGGTGGGGTGGGGGTTACCCACCCCACCTATGCCCAGCAGCCAGGGGTGTGACCGAGGACAGAGGCAGGGCCCCCGTGCTGCAGCCCCACGGGGTATACACCTAGAATTCTCGCATCTTCCTGGGAGAGGCATTGCTGGGGGTCTGGATCCCAACTTCCTCTGTCACCCAGGGGCTCAGCCCAGGAGCTTCCGCTGCGTGGTCATCTAGAGGTGGGCGGAGTCAAGAGAGCACCAGTACCACCACCACCACCAGGGGCTCCCGTGCTCCCCAGGACAGCAGGCTTGGCCCAGGCCCGTGGAACCCTGGCTGAGCGCTCCTTGTTCCTGTTGCTGCAGGGGGACTTGGATCCCGCCGCGGTACAGAGACAGGGTCTGGAGAAGCCTCCCCCGAGACCCTCAGGAAGGTAGCGACCCTGAGAGCACAGGGTACAGGTAAGGAAGAAGGGCTTCGGCTCCCCGGCTCCCTGGCTCCCTAGCCAAGGAGTGGCGCTGCCCATGCAGTCAGTCCCTGACCCCCGCCCGGGACCTGACCTAAGCCATTCTGGGGAAGGGCGTCCACAGGAGACGGCTTAAGAGTGGAGCAGGGAGGCTGCATTCTTAGGGTACTTGGGGCCACACTGCCCCTCTAAGCCCCTGCCACATGTCTGGCTCAAAGCTGTGGTTTCCAGCCTCTGTCCCCCAGGCTCCCAGGGGGATGTGGCCAGCGGCTCCAATAGGGCAGTGACGTCTGAGCTGGGACATGGAGCAACAGGGGAGGCTGTGACCCCATCACCAGGGCCTGTGTGGAGGCAGGGCCTCTCAGGGTGGACATGGCTGCCCAGGAGGGTGGCCTGGGCTGGGAAGGTGGACCAGGGAGCAAATGACGAGATGCAAGTAGCGCCGACACTCTTGCACTGTGGGCCGATGGGCGTGGCCACAGCTTCTCCCACTGGAAGGCCAAGGCACATGGGGAGCGGCGCTGGTGCTGTCCTGAAACTTGGCGCCCCCTTGGCACAAAGATGTGGGTGGCCCCCTTCTCTCAGCAGTCGCTGCTGAGGGTACCACTTCCTGGAATCATTGCAAAAGTCCTCGGCCAGCTCCGCATCATTCCCGGGTGGCAGAAAGGGAGTCCTGGAGATGAGGGGACCCAGGGCCCTTCTGCGGGCAGGGGCCTGGAGTGGTGGCTGTGCTCGCAGACTGAGTGCGCCTGGAGCTGGGCCCGCCCCTGCCTCTAACTTTAGCTGCTTCCAGGACCGCCCTGCCCCCACCCCCATCCTCTGTCTTGTCTAAAGGGATGAGTGCCGCCGAGTCGGCCGTGGGCTCTGGGGAGCCACTTCTAATGGGAAAACATGCCCATTTGCCTAAATGAATCAGATCCATTTCTCTCCCATACATATTTCATGGGTTTCCTCTCTACGTAATTCAATTATCACTGTTGTTAGTGCTAATGCCCAGCTTGGTGCATCCCTCTGAGCGGATGCTCCAAGGAGGAGCCCAGAGCATGGAACCATCTCTATGGTAACAGGACGCCATCGTATTTCCTGGTGATCTATTGCTATCGTCTTGAGGGCTCTGACTGTATTGCCAGCATTAATAAATAAGCCTGCGTACACCCTGGTGACACTGAGAGTGTTCTATCCATTTTACCCAAGGATCAACAGTTCAGGGGGTTAAATGCCTCCCCTGGGCAGTGGCAGGGGGGAGGACAAGGAAGATGGTGTCATGGATGTGTGTGTAATGAGGGCCACTGTGCGCTGCCCCCTGCCTTGTGCTCTGGCCCATGGAGCTGGGAGGTGCTCAGGAAGGCTTGTGGGGGCCAGTGGGGCTGTGGCCCTGGGACCTGCCATCTGTCACTGGTGCTGTCCTGGGACCAGCCCTGCTCCTGGTGGACGGAAGGCCTCTCTGGCAACCACACAGCTGCTGTTGCCCAAGTCTGAGAAGTCCACCCGAGACAGCCCGTCCTTCCGTTTTGTTGGGAAACATTTCAATCCAGTCTGGGTCTGAGAGCCACCAGGAAGGGTTCCTGAGGCTGTGTTCTGAAAGCTGAGACCTGGACACAGCTGAGAGGCAGGTGGCTTTGGGGCTGGGTGCTCAGGGGAGCGAGCACGGAGCTGGCGTCCCGAGCTGCATGCAGATCTGAGTTACGGTTTGACTGTTGGCTTGGAAACTCACGTTGAGATTTGTGTGCTAATGTAGCTATGTTGAGAAGCAGGACCTTTATTTTTATTTTTATTTTTATTATTTAAAGATCTGTCCATTTATTTAAAAGGCAGAGTTACAGAGCGAGAGCGAGTGAGCGAGCGAGAGATCTTCCATCTGCTGGGTCACTCCCCAAATAGCTGCAAGAGCCAGGGCTGGACCAGGTCAAAGCCAGGAGCCTGAAGCTTCTTCCAGGTCTCCCACCTGGGTGGCAGGAACCCAAGCACTTGGGCCATTTTCTGCTGCTTTCCCAGGCGCATTAGCAGGAAGGTGGATTGGAAGTGGAGCAGCTGGGACTTGAGCGGGCAGGAGCCTTGAAGAGGTGATCAGGCTATGCAGGTTCTGCCTGTGGTTAGTGCTGTGATGTAGCATCAGGTTCCCGATGGAAAGGCTTGGTGCCGCCTGATCTGTGTCTCCATATCCCTGATGCTTCGCTTGCCCCTCTGCCGTGTTGGGATGGCCAGGAAGGCCCTGTATTCTCGGGTTTCCCAGTCTCCAGACCAAGCACGCCCCAGTCTGGGATGTTCTGTTACAGCTGCAGAAAGCACACCAAGACAGCACGTTAGCACTTCTAGTTTTCCAAGCAAGACCTGGCATCTCCACTGCCTCCTAGGAGGATTTCCAGCCCCTCTCCCAGGGTCAGGACTCCCCTTCTCTTTTGACTTTCCAGGATCTCACATCAAGGACTCCACTGGTTTCCAGTGCGCGGTGTGCTGCCTGGTCCTGCTGCAGGGTGTCAGTGCTGAGCACGGGGGCCTGGCCCCCTTAGATGAACTTGGCCTCACACCTGCCCAGGGGTGGTTCCAGGACATAGATTTTGCAGGGCCCCTGCAGTTCCTCTTCTCTGCCTGCAGGCTAGCTTCCCTCTCCATCAGCCTGAGGACTTCGAGCCTCACCCCCATTCAGCCAGCGCGGCCCTCCCACAGGGCCTTGGTCATTACCTGGCCTTCTCCTCCCTGCAGGGGGAGGGCTCCTTGAGGTCCTTTTCCTTCTCTGGACTGTGGTTCATCAGAAGAGTCCCAGCAATGTGTGATGAGAAGATCTGCGCCTCTGCCCCTTTCTCTAAGACACCTATTTCGCACCTGGTCACGCTCACCTGTTTCCATTTATGCTAGGACCATTTATGTCCATGTAGGAGACTTAGGAGCAGCTTCAGGTCAAAGAAGACAGCAGGGCGTTGAGGCCACATCGTGTTAGCCTGAGATCATGATTGATAGCTTCAGATCTTTCTAGAAAGAGGGGGCAGCTCAGCTGTGCTGATGACTTCTCCAGCCATGATGGGCGGCCGTGGCCTCCACAGTTCCTCACCCGGCATGTGGGTCTCCTCCCTCACTGTTCTGTGAGCTCCTGCAGCTCGTCCGTCGTCACCAGTGCTGTGCCCCTGGCCTATGCTGGGGCCACATTCTGGGGAGTCCCCCCCGCTTGTCCACACCCCTTATCCCTACACCCACATTCCTGACCATGACTGGCTGGGTCGGATGTGAACGCCTGACCCAAGCTGGCCCACTCAGATTCTCTCTTCCAGTCATTTGGAATTGGGCTTTTGTGATCTGAGAGGTAAGTGTTTGATCCTTATCCCTGGTTCCTGGCGTGGAGCTTGTAAAACTCCTGGTTTCCTGAGTAATAGGAGAGAGAGGAGCATCTTGTCTTACTTATAATAAGCCCCCTTCCGTCATATCTGAGTTTGTTTTTTAAAAAGACTTATTTGTTTGAAAGGCAGAGTGACAGAGAGAGAGAGGATAAGAGAGAGAGAGAGAGAGAGAGAGAGATTTTTCAGCTACTTGTTAACTCTCCAGGTTGCAACAGCTGGGACTGAGTCAGACCGAATCCAGGAACCAAGAGCCCCATCTGGGTCTCCCACACAGGTGGTAGGGGTCCATGGACTTGGGCCATCTTCCACTGCCTTCCCAGGTTCATTAGCAGGGAGCTGGACTGCAAGCAGAGGACCTGTGCTCGTATGGGGTGTGGGCATTCCAAGCAGTGGCTTAACGAAAGCATCCACTCCCATGCTATTTGATATCTGTGTGGTGACCTTGGAAGGTGGGGCCTGTGGCTGGAGGGGCCAGCCTGCGATTAGAGGGTGGGAACTCTGGGGAGGGGAGAGAAGTGGGGATTGAGTTAGTCACCAGTGGCCAATGATTTGGTTAATCCTGCCTATGGGGTGGAGCCTCTGTGAGGTGCCTAACTCCCAGATGGTGGACGCATGGGAATTCTTAGGGGAGGGGGTGCGGTGGTGCACATGGGGAGGACATGGACGCTTCACCTCCCTCCTCGCACCTTTCCCTGGGCATTGCGTCCATCTGACTGCTCCTGAGCTGAATCTTTCATAATACACCAGCAACAGGGGCCGGCGCTGTGGCACAGCGGGTAGAGCTGCCTTCCACAGTGCCGGCATCCCATATGGGTGCAGGTTTAAGGCCCAGCTGCTCCACTTCTGATCCAGCTCTCTGCTATGACCTGGGAAAGCAGTAGAAGATGACCCAAGCTCCTGGCTCCTGGATTCACACCAGCTTCTGCTGTTGTCACCATTTAGGTGAGTGAACCAGCGGATAGAAGATCTTTTTCTCCCTCTCTCTCTCCCTCTCTCTCCCTCTCTCTCCCTCTCTCTTCCTCTTCTCTTCTCTTCTCTTCTCTTCTCTTCTCTTCTCTTCTCTTCTCTTCTCTTCTCTTCTCTTCTCTTCTCTTCTCTTCTCTTCTTCTCCTCTCCCCTCCCCTCCCCTCCCCTCCCCTCCCCTCCCCTCCCCTCCCCTCCCCTCCCCTCCCCTCCCCTCCCCTTCTCTTCTCTTCTCTTCTCTTCTCTTCTCTTCTCTTCTCTTCTCTTCTCTTCTCTTCTCTTCTCTTCTCTTCTTTCTCTGTAAAACTCTTTCAACTAACTAACTAACTAAATAATTAAAAAAAAAAAAACCAGCAAAACAAGCAACTGATTCTAAGAAATGCTTAAACACAAGGAGGAGGCTGTGAGACTCCTGATTTATTTCTGGTTGGTCAGAAGTACGAGTGACAATCCGGGACTTGTATTTGGCACTGGAGACTGGGGGCAGCCCTGTGGGATCCGTGCTAACTCTGGGCGGTTAGCATCAGAGTTGAATTAAGGTGCAGCACACCCAGTCTGTGCCCTCTGAGAATTAGCTGGCGCGGGCTAAACCTTCACATGTTGGATGTCAGAGTTGTGGTGTGCGTGCGTAGTTTCACCCCAGACAACTGCAGCTGGGTCTGAACCAAGAGAACAGGCAGGGCAGGAGGCCGGGGGCGGCCCCCTTTGGAAGGAGGATGCTGGTGTCTCTGGAAAAGGCTGCAATGGCTGGAGTTGAGCTGATCTGAAGCCAGGAGCCAGGAGCTTCTTCTGGGTCTCCCATGTAGGTGCAGGGGCCCAAGGACTTGAGCCATTTTCTACTGTTTCTCCAGGCCATAGCAGGGAGCTGAATTGGAAGGGGAGCAGCCTGGACATGAACTGATGCCCATATGGGATGCCGGTGCCACAGGTGGAGGCTTAGCCTACTACACCACAGAGTCGATCCCCCAAAATTAACTTGATTTTTCCATGAACTTTTCAAAGTGCCCTCTTAGGCCATCTTAACGATACAGTCTGCTCTCTGGCTGGGCAGGAAGCCGTTAACTCAGCAGACCTGGGTTGCCCAAACCCTGTACTTTTCAAAGAAAGACCCCAGGCCAACTGGAAGGTCACCCCTGAGATCTGAGAATATTCTGTTTGAGAAGAGTGCTTTTGTGTGCTGGAGGCCTCGGGCCAGGCTGTATGGGTTTGAGCTGACACTGGTTTGTGGGGAACGGGGTCTCCATAGCTGGGGTCTGGTCATGCGGGAGCTGCCTGCGTGCTTATACGATTGGCCTCCAGCAAAATCCTCCGGACACTGAGGCTTGGGCGAGCTGCCTGTCAGGGAGTGTGTGGCCCGGGTTGCCACACACCACTGCAGGGACAGGGAAGCCTGTCTCTGTGCCTCTCCCTTGGGGGGACATCACTGCCCATCGGTGTCCACTGGGAGGGGACAGCTGCACGTGGTGCCTGGTTCCTCCTGGACCCCACATGTGAACCTGCTGAGCGATGCCGTACATGTCCCCTCCCTGTGATACCACGACTGTGACCGTGGCCATGACTTCTGAGTTCTGAGTCCATCTAGGGAGTCAGCACGCTGGAGAGTGGTTGCAGGGCCCCCGTCACAGTGGCTTGGGGGGGGTGTGTGTGTGTGCGTGTGTGGCATTTTTCTGGGCCTTGTAAAGGCAAGAGCTCGGAGTCTGGGTCAGCCTGACATGGAAAGGGCTCCAGCAGGGAACAGGGGTGGCTCCCAGCATCCAGCCCTCCCAGGAGGGCTCCAGGAAGGGGTTGCTGGGGACAGGCTGGTGGCATGGAGGGAGGTGAGCCTGATGAGGTAGCTTCAGTGGAGCTGTCACCCCCTGAGCTGTCACCAGCTGAGGTGGGGGTGGGGAGAGGTGGTGCCTGCAGGTTGAGGGTGGTACTGCAGAGCTGGGAGGGAGAGAGCTGCTTCCAGGTTCCCAATGGTGCATCCAACAGGAAGCCCAGGGCAGAAGGCTCTCCAACAGGAAGCCCCTCTGCAGCCCACAGAGGCTCCTGGCCTCCAGGCCTCAGGCTGTTCTGCCTTTCTCTGCTCTGTTCTCCCTCCCTGGACTCCACCCTCCAACCCCGCCAGGCCACATCCCCAGGATTTGCTCACGCTGCCCGCCCTGCTGCCCTATGCTTGGTGGCTGCTTGCTCCACTCTGTAGCTGCCCACCAGGGAGCCTTCCCCACAGCCGCTGCCAGCCCCAAGCACAGGATGGAGCCAGTGCTGAGTGAGGGAGCAGCTCCCTTCCCTGGGTGGGGCTCAGGGAAGCAGGTGTCCAAGAAGAAGATGGGCGGGTGAGGTGGGGAGAGAGGGAGGCTCGGGTGCTAGACTGCCTAGGGGTGGCACCCTGCTTCAGAGCTCTGGGGTTTCTGTCTACTGCCCATGGGTGCTGGTGGAGGAGAGGCTGTGTGTGTGTGTGTGTGTGTGTGTGTCGGGGGGTGTAGGCAGAGTGGGTTCTCTGCAGGCTCCCCCAGTGGAGTCACCCTGCCAACCAGCAGGCAGTCCTGCCTTACAGCCCCTGGTGAGCAAAATGCCCACAGCCAGGCAAGCCCAGGTGTAAGGAACGGATGGAAAAAGACATGGTAATTAATCTAGTGAACAAATGCCCTTCTGTTCCCTGCAAAGGATTCAAGGAGTTTACAAGAAGATCTTTGGTGACACAGCCAGTACAGATGGTGGCAGGCTCTCCGGGCCAGTGAACACGAGCCCGAGGGGGCTGGCACCCAGCCCCAGCCTGGCCCTGCCCATCCGCACCTCACCTGGGGTCGCTCATGCCTGGAACTCCAGTCTCCTATCAAGCTCTGCTTCCTTTGGGGCCTCCTCATTTCTGGATCACGTCCCAGGCTGGAGTCACCCCAAATCACCCCAATGTCCCTGGAAGTGTGACTGTGTTTCTCAGCCTGCAGGGCTCCCCATGTGCTGGGTGGGGCTCCCCAGACTTTCAGACCTGACCAGCCTTGTTCTCCTGTGCCTTCTCTGAGCAGCACCCATGGCCCCTTGGTCCTGGTTGACACGTCAGCTGCCTCCCCTGCAAGTCCATGCAGGCGTCTCGGGCCCTAGTGGGCAGCAGGTGCACGTGTGGGCCGCTGAGCACTCGGGGCATGGGCTGGGTCATTGTCCTTGCATTTGCTTTGTGCTGGGCTTCTGGTCTGTTTCCATTCAGCGTTAGCTGGTTCTGCGTGTGCAGCTTTGTAGAAACTCCTGCTTCTTTTTGGAACAAGAATGAGCCTATTCAAAAGAAGGAGAAAGGGAGACAGAACGGTAAACCCAAGAAAAGTCAGCTCACACATTGGCCAATGCCATAGAACGCACGTCCCTGACTGACACGGCTGAGTTCTGCCATGGCTCTGAGGGCCCTGGCAGCCAGGGTGTAACATGAAGGTTGCTGGGGGCGCTGGGCAGACACAGAGTGCTCATTGTCAGCAGGAATCTGCACCCCACGGTGCCATCCACACCTTTCCCACCGTGCCATCCCCAAAGACAGCGGGCTCTTGTGTTTATAGGCGTCTGGCAGGTGCAGGGCATGCTGTCCCCGGGAAGTGGGGTGCCAGCCACCCCGACTCCTCAGCTGTGGTTGTGGGCAGGACCCCGGGGCCACTGCAGAGGTAGAGCAGAGATTCAGACAGCCTGGCCCAGACCCCAGCCGCCGAGAGCCTGGGGTAGAGCTCAGCCATGCACCCAGGGGTGGACAGATGCTCTGCGGGTGCCTTCATCACAGGGTACACGGCACCAACTCCGTGTGCTCAGCTCGGGACAGCAGTGTCCTCTGGGTGCCTGACTGCTTTAGGTGTTGTGTACGGGGGCCGGTGCTGTGGCAGAGCAGGTTAAAGCCCCAGCCTGCAGCATCGGCTTCCCTTATGGGTCCTAGTTCGAGTCCCGGCTGCTCCTCTTCCAATCCAGCTCTCTGCTGTGGCCTGGGAAAGCAGTAGAAGATGGCCCAAGTGCTTGGGCCCCTGCACCCACGTGGGAGACCCGGAAGAAGCTCCAGGCTCCCGGCTCCTGGCTCCTGGCTTCGGATCTGCGCAGCTCCGGCCGTTGCGGCCAACTGGGGAGTGAACCAGTGGATGAAAGACTTCTCTCTCTCTCTCTGTCTCTACCTCTTTCTGTGTAACTCTGTCTTTAAAATAAATAAAATAAATATTTATTAAAAACAGTATTTTTCACTTTGTGTTTCTATGTGGGTGCAAACTGTTGAAATCTTTACTTAATATATGCTAAACTGATCATCTTTATATAAAGAGAATTGAAAATGAATCTTGATGTGAATGGAAGGGGGGAGGGAGAGGGAAAGGGGAGGGTTGTGGGTAGGAGGGAAGTTATGGGAGGGGGGAAGCCATTGTATCCATAAGCTGTACTTTGGAAATTTATATTCATTAAATAAAAGTTAAAAAAAATAAAAAAACAAGCAAGCAAACAAACAAACAAACAAAAATGATGTGTACATAAATGGGACTGCACTCCCTCGGCGCCCTCTCTCTGGGTCTGGTCCCTTCTCCCGTCCAGCCTCAGTATGTATTTGTCATCTGGAAACCTGACGTCTGGTCCCTGAAGCTCCCTGGCACTGGCCAGCCACAGGGAGCTGGGCAGAGGGTGCAGGGACTCTGAGCCTGCTCCTCCTGTTCCTGGCAGGTCCCCTGGGGCAGCTGAGGCCTGCTCTGAGCCCCTGTGCTATTTCAGGGCGCACCTGGACTCCTACATCGCAGCCCTGAGTGCTCCCCCTACAGGCTCCCCTGATGCCTCCAGCTCCCAGCCTCTCCCACAGCCGCCTGCTTGTCCACGTGACTCACAGCGCTGTCCCCAGCAGCCCTGAACCATCTCCCACTGGCCCTCACCGCCAGCAGCACCACTCTCAGCACAGTGACTTGTTTGTCCTGCTCCCTGCTGAGTCTCCAGCCTCAGAGTGGGGCCTTACACACCCCAGACACTGACTGAGCGCCTGCTTATTGATTTCATCGATGAGTGACGGTGATTTGTGCACACAGAAGTAAGCAGCAGAATGAGCCCTGTAGGTACCTGGGGGAGGGAGAGTAGGTGCAAAGGTCCTGTGGCAGGACTGTGTTCGACATGTTTCAGTCCGGATCATGTTGGCTCACGGGGTTTTGTCCATGTTGGTGGGAGCAGGGAGACCCCGGGGGTGCTGTTGCCTCGACACAGTCAGAGGTGACAGTGGCTGGGACCAGCGTCCAGCAGTGGAATTTGGGACCAGATGCTGGTGGGTTTTGAAGCAGAGCCAGAGGCGTTAGACACCAGGTGTGAAGGAAGAGAGGAGGCAAGGGTGACTTTGTGGCATCAGGCTCGAGCGACTGGAAGAACAGAATTGCCGTTAAGCAGGTGCTGGGAGGGGAAAGACCTGGAATTCTGCCTGTACACATGGAGCATGGGTGCAGGTACACGGGGTGGGGGTGCGGAAGCCTGGCATGTGGGGGTGAGGTAGAAATTTGGGCTGGAGAGTGCGTATGGCTCTGCCTGTCTTCTCTCTGTCTTAGGGCTTCCACTCGGCTTCGTGTTTGCGAGAAGGCTCAAAGGCTGCACGGGCAGCAATGCTCTGGGTTCAGAGTGTTTGTCTCCTGCAGGTGCAGGTACTGGGAGCTTGGTCCCCAGTGTGATCATGTCGGGGACCAGTGGGAGGGAATTAGGTCATGGGGGCTCTGACTCAGGAAGACACGGGCACTGTCTCATGGGAGTGGGCCAGGCCTGGTAGGAGTGGATGAGCCTGCCCCTCCTTACTCCCAGACCTCCTGCACTGACCCCTGCATAAGCTCCTGCCATTGCAATGTTATCCCCCATGTTGCTGGCTTCAGGCTCTTGAACTTTCAGAACTGTGGCCAAGACCAACTTCTTTACTTTTTAAGTATCTGGTCTCGGGTATTTTTTTTTACAGCAATACAAATCAGACTGAGATGTGCAGTTTGCTTTCCTCCGTGGTATTTCACTGCATGCATATACCTCAATTTACTTCTCTATTCTACTTTTTTCTTGGTAAGATTTATTTATTTATTTGAAAGGCAGAGTTACAGAGAGACAGAGCCAGAGAGAGAGAGAAATCTTCTGTCTACTGGTTTGCTCCCCCAATGGCTGCAACAGCTGGAGCTGGGCTGATCTGAAGCCAGGAGCCAGGAGCTTCTTCTGGGTCTCCCACGCGGGTGCAGGGGCCCAAACACTTGGGCCATCTTCTACTGTTTTCCCAGACCACAGCAGAGAGCTGGATTGGAAGTGGAGCACCCGGGACTTGAACTGGCACCCATATGGGATGCTGGCACTACAGGCGGTGGCTTTACCCGTTATGCCACAGTACTGGCCCGTCCATTCTACTTTTGATGGTCATATGTATTGTGCCCAGTATTTGACTAACACAGGTGTTTCCACTGTGATCATTCTGGGGCACAAGGGCATCTATTTCTCTGAGCTATGTACCCAGAAGAGCAATTTCTAGGTCCTTAGATAAGCATAGATTGGGGTTTACTGCATGAGTCCAAATTGCCTTCCAAAGTGGTTGTACCAGTTTGCAATCCCTACAGCTGTGTCTGAGAGCAACCCTGGCCCCATAGTCCTGGCTGCCACTTGCTATTGGCCGGCTTCGAGTGTTTGCCCACCTGGAGGCAGTGTGGAGGTATTCCATTATGCTCTTGCTAGCGTTTGAATCTGAGACTCAGGGTGAAATTATTCCTCAATACGGGATGTGATGCTACGAGGTGGGGCCAGGTTGGGTCTTTAGGGTGTGTTAGGGCTCTGTCTTTGTGAGCAGATTAACCCACTCATGGGATTATGGATTAACGGGCGTGAGGATTATCCAGAACGTGGGTCGCCAGCTGTCTCAGCTGAAGGCCATCACCAGATGCAGCCCCTTGACCTTGGGCCGGAGCTGTGAGCGTTCACCCAGTCTGTGGTATTGTGTTATTAGCAGCAGGTGGACGCAGACAGCGCTGCACGTGTGTTCTCCTAGTGATGCATGTCTTCCTATTTCAATACAGCTCCTCCAAAGACATTAGCAGTAATACACACAATCAGAGCCGGACTCAGCAACTCCACTGATCAATAAAAACTGGAAGGAAGAGGGAGGGAAGTGTGGGAGGAGTCAGTGGACCTTGCCTGGAGCCTGGGTGACTTCCTGGGCTGTGTGGCGCAGCCATACGAGACAAACCGGAAGGGCCTTGGAAGTCATGCCCAACTTTCTTAGTTCTGCTTCTGAGGTCTCACACGAGCTGAAGCCACAAAGGCGTAGAATTCGTGGGAGGACAGATGTGGCCTTAGCTGAGAGTGTCCTTTTGATTCCCTAAAGGTAGTGACGTGTGTGTGTGTGTGTGTGCACGCGCGTGTGCACACAAGACCCCAGGCAGCTCCTGTGGACTGGTGTCCAAAGCACTGGAAGCTGGAAAACCCGCTCCTGCCCGACTGGGCCCTAGGATCGGAACACGTAGCTACGACGAGACATCCTGTGAGCGAGCAGCAGGGCCCAGGCCAGCAGGGAGGGGTCACCTCTCCCTTGCTCAGTGGCCTTTGCCTCCTGTACTTCTTTGCCCAAAACCACAGCAGGGCCAGAGTAGCGCCAGGCCCGCAGGTCAGCAGCAGCCCCTCCGGTCACACCCATGAACACGAGAAAACATAGGAGCCACACAGCAAGAGTGACACATTGCGAATCAGCTCACTGAGGACCCGTGATGTCATCAGCAGGCCGACCTAGTAGTTTACACATCAAACTGCGCCCTTCCGCGGAGAACACATGTTGGTTTCAATGTCCCGAGGGACGCTGGCAGAGATATTTCATTCATGAGGCAACAAGGCAAGAAGGAGTGCTAGTCAGCTTCCGCACTAGAAATCTCTCAAGTCAGGGCTTTGATCTTGTGCAGCAAACCTGGAGATCAACAACAGAGAAAAACAAAACCCTCCATCCTCATGAAAATTAAACATAAACAGGGCTGGCGCCGTGGCTCACTAGGCTAATCCTCTGCCTTGCGGCGCCGGCACACCGGGTTCTAGTCCCGGTCGGGGCGCCGGATTCTGTCCCGGTTGCCCCTCTTCCAGGCCAGCTCTCTGCTGTGGCCAGGGAGTGCAGTGGAGGATGGCCCAAGTGCTTGGGCCCTGCACCCACATGGGAGACCAGGATAAGTACCTGGCTCCTGCCATCGGATCAGTGTGATGTGCCAGCCGCAGCGCGCCAGCCGCGGCGGCCATTGGAGGGTGAACCAACGGCAAAAGGAAGACCTTTCTCTCTGTCTCTCTCTCTCACTGTCCACTCTGCCTGTCAAAAATTAAAAAAAAAAATTAAACATAAACAGAAAAACATGGCAACCATTTCCAAAACGACTTTGGAACCAAGCAGACATTTGAAACTCTGAATCTGAACACTACGGGAACAGCAGTGTGCAGATTCTGTGTCTCAGGACCTAGGAGACCTGACGAAGTTGTGACAAAGAAGATTCAGGAGCCCAGAAACTGGACAGGGTAGGGAGAAAAGAAGGGCCATGAACAAAGATTTCAAGTCCAAAAGATAAAATCAAGTAAATTGAAGGAAAGCGGGAAGAAGGAATTCATAGAAGCAGAATCAGTGAACTAAAAGCTCTAAAATATAAACAAGCTCCAGAACTTGTTTTTTTTTTTTTTTTTTTAATCTTCAACAAAAAAAAGAAATCACTGGCTGGTGGTGTTTCGCCAGGATGCGCGTGGTTGATGCCATTGCAGGGTGCAGGGCTCCCCCCAGCAAGACTCAGGGCTAGTGTGCAAGCCCACACTCCCGCATGGGGGCTCCATTCCTCAAGTACTCAAAGAGCTCCCCTGGAATGCAAGTGAGTGGAACATAATTGATTCAGGGATGAACTTGGATTTGCTCTGCTTAATACAAAGAAATCTGCCCAGCCTTGGAGATTTTACTACAATTAGAGGTCAAAGCTTATGGTTTATGTCCAACGTGATGACCCCCAGCCTGGTGCTCTCACGGTGGAGGGGAAGGAGAAGCCAAAGGCAGGGGGCTAAGGAAGCAGGTGGGATGTATCTCAGATGTGGGGGAGATAAAAGGAGGCTAAGAGATTTCCAGATCCACTTCAATGATTTCCCACAGGAGTATAACTGCCCAAAACTTATTCCAAAGGAGAGAGAAAGCCTGAATATAAGACTTATCATGGGAATAATGAGGAACAATCCACAAAACAATAGATTAACAGCCAGGTGTGCATCACACAGCAGAGCAGGAAGTTCCAGGAACCGGTTCCTCCACCGAACAGTGAGCTGCAAGGAACGATCAGAGCCAACTCTTTGGGAATTGTGGGATCTGGTCAGATCCTTGCAGCAGCCAGAGGAATACCTGGTGTTTGGTGTTTCATACAGTAGCTGCCGCTGTCCATCCCAGCCTTGAGGCAGGCAGCTGTAGGGAAGATGGCCTGCATTCTGGACGTGGCCTGCTGGGGCCAGGGTGGGTAATAAACCTGTCCTCCAAAATGGAATTGTGTGTTCTTTTCTGTCTAAAGGTCACTGAGGGACCAGCATAGAGGCTGACCATTGCTTCTGCCCACTCTGGCTGAGGCAGCGTCTTGCCAAAGAATTTGAGAACACAATGCTTTTTCTTTTCCTTTCTCTCTGAGTGGATCCAGGCACTCAAGAAACTCTGCCAGGTCACTGCCTCACCACAGAGATAATGGAGCAAAGATGCCAGTGACCGCCTAGGTGTATGCATTTTGCAAGCACAGCTTGGAAAATTCACTAACAACGGGTTGACTGCAGCCTTCAATAGTAATGACAAGAATGACAATAACAACAAAGCACCAAACCCTGGGGATAGAGGGAAAATCTGCTTTCCAGGGTCACTATCTTACAATATTCAAAACAGCCGATTCTTGTGGTGCTGTGGAGTAAGCCATCATCTGCAATGCTGGCATCCCATATAGACACTGATTCTAGTCTCAGCTGCTCCAGTAGAGCTTCCTGATAATGTGCCTGGTAAAGCCGAGGAGCGTGGCCCAGGTCCCAGGTTTCTGCACCCATATGGGTGACGTGGATGGAATTCCAGGCTCTTGGCTTTGGCCTGGCCCAGCCCAGGCTGTTGTGGCCATTTGGGAAGTGAACCATCAGATGCAAGATCTCTCCCTCTCTCTGTAGCTGGGCCTTTCAAATAAATAAATAAATCTTAAAAAACCAAAACCAAACCAAAAACAAACAAAAACATTCAGTTCTCAACAGTTGAAATGGTCTGACACCATTCAAGGAAGTCCAGACTTCTAACTCACTAGACAAAAACTTTCAATTAACTCTTATATATGTTCAATGAATTGAAGGAAACAAAGAACTAGAGGAATCTGAAGAAAGCTGTATGAACAAGTAGAGAATGTCAATACACAGAGAGCAAGCATAGACAAGAACCAAATAGAAAGTCTGGAGCTGAAAAGTACAATGGCTAAACTGAAAACATCACTAGAGTTTCCACAATAGATTAGAGCAGGCAGAGACCTTGGCGACAGCACCACTGAAATCACCTGGTCTGAGGAGCTGAAATAAAGAAGTGATGAGAGGCCGGCACTGTGGCTCACTAGGCTAATCCTCCGCCTAGTGGCGCTGTCACACCGGGTTCTAGTCCCGGTTGGGGCGCCGGATTCTGTCCCAGTTGCCCCTCTTCCAGGCCAGCTCTCTGCTGTGGCCAGGGAGTGCAGTGGAGGATGGCCCAGGTGCTTGGGCCCTGCACCCCATGGGAGACCAGGAAAAGCACCTGGCTCCTGGCTCCTGGCATCAGTTCAGCGCGGTGCGCAGGCCGCAGCACGCCAGCCGTGGCGGCCATTGGAGGGTGAACCAACGGCAAAGGAAGACCTTTCTCTCTGTCTCTCTCTCTCACTGTCCACTCTGCCTGTCAAAAAAAAAAAAAAAAAAAAAAAAAAAAAAAAAAGAAGTGATGAGAAACATAGAGCTACGGAGCTGATTTACAGATGTGGAAAGGCTGAAAGGAGGAAATAGGGGAGAGGAGCAGACAAAAGTTCCTCAAATTTGATGAAAGACAGGAATCCACACATCCAGGAAGTTTAGAGAAATCCAAGCAGAAGAAACCTAAAGAGAACCACACTGAGACACATCATATCCTACTGTAAAAATCTGAACAAAGAGAAAATTCTGGAATTTGCCACATACAATGAATACTCAATAAGATTAACTGCCATCCTCTCATCAGATAACATGACAGCCAGAGGGCAGGAGGGTGAAATATTTAAAGTGCTAAAAAAAACAAAAACAAAAACCAAAACCAAAACCCTGTCATCCTAGAATTCTGTATCTGGAGAGACCATCTTTCAAAAATGAAGGAGAAATTAAGACATTCCTAGATAGATAAACAAAAAGTAGGTGAGTTTGTCATTAGTAGACCTGTCCTAAAGGAAATGCTAAAAGACTTAATATGGATAATACGATATAATAGGAAAGCTATGGGAAGAAATAAAGCTTGCTGGTAAAAGTAACTACATAGGTAAAGACAAAAGTCAGTATTATCACATTTTTGGTTTGTAACTCTTGTTTTTGTTTCCTATGTGATGAAAAGTACGTAACACAATCATTTTGAATGTATCTTAATGAGCACATGATGTATCGGGATGTAACTTAAAGTGATAACAGCACCGAAGGGAGAGGAAGTGCAGTGGGATGAGAGTGGAGATATTCTGCTGACGCTGAACGGGCATCAGCTCAAACTTGACCGTTATGGATGGAGTTCATTGTTATGGTTTGGATGCTGGTTTGGCTGTTCCCCAGAGGCCACGTGTTAGGGGACTGGTCCCCAGGGTCTCATGTTGGTGGATAGTGATACATCGATCCAAGGGAGAGATTTGATCTAATGATGGTGTCTGCAGGTGAGGTCTTCAGGAGGTGTCGCCTGGCTGAGCTTCCTGGACTGGAGCTCCCGTGATCAATTATGGTGGCTTCCTACAGGCCACATGGTCACGAGGGCAGCACGCTCCCTGGCTGCCTCTGCTTCCTGGCTTGCTGTGCGATACTCTGTCAGTGTTCCTCACCCACTGGGTGATCCTGGGCTGTGGCCATCCAGAACTGTGAGCCAAAATAAACCTTTTTCCTTCACAAGTAGCTTCTCTGCGATATTGCAGTTGCAGTAGCAAAACACTGTCAATGCAATCTCCAAGATAACCACTAAGACAATAAGTGAAATATGTGGAAGAGAAAATGAAGAGGAAATCAAGATGGCACAATAGAAACACATGAAAGTCAAACACAAAATAGGCAGTATTGGGAGACTTGAGAAAAAAATGACATGAAACATGAAAAATTAGCAAAATAGCAGAGGTAAATTCTTCATTATTGGTAACTAACTGTAAATGGATTAAATTTAACCAATTAAGAGAGTTATGCAAAATAGAATTTAAAAGAAAAATGAACACTATCCAGTTAATTAAATGCTGCCTGCAATGGACTCCTTTTAGGCCCAGAGACAAAACAATTACTCAAACTCATAAGCTAATTCAGTAAAGTTGCAGGATGCAAGGTCAACGCACAAACATCAGTTGTGATTTGGCAGAGCAGCAGTGAATAATGTGAGGAGGAATCTGGAAAACAGTTCCACTTACAATAGCATTCAATAGAATACAATACCTAAGAATAAATTCAACCCAGGAGGCAAAAGACTTCTATAGTCAAAACTGTAAAACATTGCTGAAAGAAATTTTAGAAAACTCAGTTAAATGGAAATGCTTCATATTAATGCCCAGGAAGACATAATGCTGTTAAGATGGCAATTCTATCCAAAGCAATGTATTGATGCAGTGCAGTCTCTGTCCAGACTCCACTGACCTGTTCTGCACAAATGGAAAAACCGAGCCTCAGTCGCATACGGACTTGCAAGGGAAATCCCACTAGCCACAACAATATTGAAAAAGAAAAATAAAACACAAAGCTAGAAGACTCATGCTTCTGGATTTCAAAACTGAGTACAGGCTGGTGCTGTGGCTCACTTGGCTAATCCTCTGCCTGTGGCACCGGCACCCAGGGTTCTAGTCCTGGTTGGGGCACTGGATTCTGTCCCGGTTGCTCCTCTTCCAGTCCAGCTCTCTGCTGTGGCCCGGGAAGACAGTGGAGGATGGCCCAAGTCCTTGGACCCTGCACCCACATGGGAGACCAGGAGAAGCACCTGGCTCCTGGCTTCAGATTGGTGCAGTGCGCTGGCCGTGGCAGCCATCTGGGGGGGTGAACCAATGGAAGGAAGACCTTTCTCTCTGTCTCTCTCTCTCACTGTCTAACTCTGCCTGTCAACAAAACAAAACAAAACAAAACAAAACAAAACAAAACAAAACAACTAAGTACAAATCATCAAAACAGTGCAAAGGTTTCAGTGTAGCTAGATATGGAGAGGGACCTGGTGTCTCGTCTGCTCTCGTGTGCACCCCACACTGTAAGCTGGTCTGTGGGATGGAGACCCAGGTCCGGTGCTGGGGAAACTCCATTGCTGCTGCTTTCCTGCCCAGGTGGCTCTTCTGGGCTCCTTCTCCCCTTCTCTCCTCTGCTTCCCAGAGACCCTCTGGAATGAGATGCATTTGGATCCAAAACTGAATCCCCCTGGGTCCTTGCTGATGCTGATTCTGGGTCATCAGAGGTGCCTCTCCCCAGGGCAGTGTGGTTCAGAGGCCCAAACAAGTGGCCCTCATTTCACATCTCAGGAGTTACAGGTAGGGGGTCTGATTCCACCTTGGTATAGATTGGAGGTCCCTTAAAAGTCCATTTAGCATCTTGCTCCTCAAAGCCTTATGTTAACAGCTAATGAATTAATATTAATGGCTAATGGATTAAAGGCGGAGCCTCAGTCTGGATGTAGGGTCTGGAGGTGGGGCCTGAGAGAAGTGATTGGCAGCATGACGTTGCTGGGGTAGAACCCCATGGTGGCTTTATGGAGACCCTATGGACGCGAAGCACAAGACAGCTCCCTGTCTCTTTGCTTCTCATTGCTCTCCTCAGGGCCACGCCTGCCTGATCTTGGATAGTGAACCTCCAAAATCATAAATGGACAAAACTTCTTTCCTAGGTAGCTTCTCCCAGGTGTTTGCCACAGTGATGAGAAGCTGGGAGACTCACAGGCCTGCAAAGGCTGGGGTCCATGTGCAGGTGCTTCTCAGTGGCCTACAAGCAAAAGGTTCTAAAACGGTTGCAAAAGTGCCAGCCGAGCCTCTGCTACTCACTGTTCTAGGTTACCCTGAAGGACAGAACGCACACACACACACACAATACCATGTGTAGGGCCTTTCAAAAACATTGTGAGAAAACAGGACTAAAGGAGAAATTCATTCTGATGCAAAAAATTTGAAAAATTTAAGGCCGGTGTCATGGTGCAATGAGTGAAGCCACCGTGTGCGATACCAGCGTCCCATGTCAAGAGCGCTGTTTGGGTTCCGGCTGCTCTGTTTCCGATCCTGCTCCCTCTGATGCGCTGGTGAAAGCAGTGGATGATGACCCAAGTGCTGGGGCCCCTGCCACCCACGTGGGAAGTCTGGATGTGGTTCCTGGCTCCCAGCTTCACCCTGGCTCAGCCCCAGCCACTGTAGCCATTTGGGGAATGAACCAGTGCATGGAAGACCTCTTTCTGTTTGTCTTTCCCTCTTTCTGTGTCACTCTGCTTTTCAAATAAATAAAATAAATCTTTAAAAAATTTTTAAGTACATGCATGCTTTTTTCAGAAATGCATTTTTATCAACTTTTTGAAGATCCCCTATCTGCATGCATTTCAGAATTGTAGCCCCCAAATAAACGTACCTTTCAAATCAATTTTCCATGCTCTTTTGGAAGTAGCTTCCTGTATTTTTGTCCTTGCAGGGTTGGGGAACTTTTTTTTTCCTACCAAGTGCCACTGGGATATTTATAACTTCATTGGCGGGCTGTACAAAACGATCAGCTTAAAAATGAGCCTGCTACAGCTTTATTGAATCTCGAGTCCCCGCTGCGGTGGCCTTGGCAGAGCCAGACCCAATGATTCTTGGACCTTATAAGGCCTGTGGGCCACCTGGAAGTAGCCACCGTGCACAGGATTGTAGGCACGCTGACGTTTTTCCTTCAAACTTTCCAGCTCTGCAGAGTGGAGGCCTCCTGTTCTGGAGGAAGGGGAAAGACAGATTACAGAATTGTCGAGGAGCGCCTTTTCCCCTTCTAGCACTCAGCCCTGGCCAGGGGCCTGCTGGTGACCTGTGGGTTGAATCCACGCAGCGCTGAAGGCTGACCTCCAGGCTTGGGCTCCCACCAGGGAAGGGGCTCAGAAGGGAGAACAGAACACGGGGTTGGGGGGGGGGTCCTCTGCTTCCCCCCTCCCTCTCCAGCCCTGTTCCTCCTAAGTGCCCTCCTAATGTGTGAGAGGTGGGCGTGGGTGGGTCACATGGGAGAGGGGGTAGTGGTGGTGGGCTACTCTCTGCTCTCCTGGGCAGGGTCAGACAGGGCTCAGGGTCTGTGCTGAGGCAGGCGGGTGGCGGTGGGGGTGCCTGGGCTCTCCCTCCAGTGTCCCTCTCACCTTCCCTGGCCGCCAGCATGCCAAGCCTTTGGCCTGGCGGGCTCCTCTACCTGGAGCGCTCTCTCCCCGGGGGTGCACCTGAGCCCTGTTTTTCACCTCCTGGGGCCTCTGCTCACTCTGCTCCTCTGTGAGAAACCACTCATGGCCACTCCATCTGAAAGAGCAGAATTTGCTGCTTGTGCTCCCTGGCTGTGGGTCCTGACATGGGGACCTCCTTGTCCTGCCACCTGCTGGGTCCCTGGGGGTGTGCACAGGGCCGGGCCTGCTAAGGAGCTCTGTGGGGGTGGTGGAGGCAAGGGGAGGACAGACTCCCCCTCCCCCACCATACCTCACACATTATTTCCCCCTGGGGGATGGCGACAGCAGTCCCATCTGTGGCGTAGTTCTTTTTTTAAAGATTTATTTATTTATTTGAAGACAGAGTTACAAAGAGGCAGAGGCAGAGATAGAGACAGAGGGAAAGAGGTCTTCCATCCACTGGTTCACTCCCCAGATGGCCCCAATGGCCGGAGCTGTGCTGATCCGAAGCAAGGAACCAGGAGCTTCTTCCGGGTCTCCCACACGGATGCAGGGGTCCAAGGACTTGGGCCATCTTCTACTGCTTTCCCAGGCCATAGCAGAGAGCTGGATTGGAAGTGGAGCAGCCGGGACTCGAACTGGTGCCCATATGGGATGCTGGCACTGCAGGTGTCGGCTTTACCTGCTAGCCACAGGCTGGCCCCTGTGACACAGTTCTAAGAAGACTCACTTGACCCCTCCACTTGTAGGTCTGCCGGGTCTAGGTGGACTGGCCTCTGCCTCTGCTGATCGCCCCAGGGTACTCCTTAGCCTTCCTTGCCCTCACAAGTAGCCTGCCTTCCCTTGCTCACGGTCAAACCCTTGTGCAGGCTTCAGTCCAGGCTGACCTGTCCCCTGCCCCCAGGGTGCCTTTGCAGCCTACCTGGCCAGGAGGCCCTGCTAGAGGCTTCTCCAGTACCTGGGGCTCACCTGCATGGAGACATTCAGAAGCTGTGAGCTCCAATGGGCCAGCAGGACCCCACCTGGGGGAGGCTTGGAGAAGGGGGCCCTGGCTGCCTGGGGGCAGAGTGGGGGTGTCCTGCGGGTGTCACCCCTCGCAGGTGACTGTGTCTCCCTCCTTGCTCTTCCCCTCTTCTGTCTCTGGTTTCATTTTGTCTCTGTTTGCCTCTGCCTTGTGCGCAGAGCCTATCTAGCTGATGAAAACCAAGCCGTCATCTTAGTGCTTCTTGCACCCCACCGCCCCTGCAGCGCTCTGCTTCCAGATGTGCTCACCGCTGGATTAGCGGAGCTCGTTAACAAGACGCAGGCCGGCAGAATACAAATTGATTTTCAAACATTGTGCTGATTGCTGAGTTGTGTTTGTCGCACCATCTAAGCAAAGCGAAAACAATGCAATCAAAACTCCACGTGACACGTGGCACATTCAGGCTTTGATGCAAGCGGCTTGGGTCACATGGGAACAAAGGTCAAAGGCATCTGGGGGCTAGAGAAGCTACAGATGGTAACTGGTTTCTGAGGTAGCTTTAACAGGGCTGGACCCGAAGGCGGACAGGAGCCACAGGCAAAGCAGCCCTGGCTCCTGCTGGATCCGCTCCTGGATCCACCGTCAGTGTATGTGGTGTGTGATTATGGGAAGTTGGCAGCATCTGAGCAGCCTCATCTGGCAAATGCGGAGGATGGGATGTGGTCCCCAGCTGGCCGGGAGCGTGCCTGAGACAGTGCGTGCAGACCTAGCAGGGCCCCGTGGCAGCTGAGTGGAGATCAGTGCCAATGAACTACAAAGTCTTCAACAGCACTGTCTCTAGGACAGGCAGGAACTCCCTGAGCTCCCCCATAAGCTGGAGCTGGTCCTGTCCCCTGACACCACAGAAGAGGGCAGAAGCCAATCAAGCCAGGGACACTGCTATTCCCGCTGCCGCCACAGGTGTCACTGTTGAACCCAAGCCCTGCGCGGTGCAGAGGATGCTGGTCCATGGCCATGGCGAGGGTCTTGCTCCAGGGACCCACATAGGCTGCATCACACTCCTCCTTCCCCTCAGAGTAGGCGCCCGAGTTCCTTCTCTGGGTATTACAACACAGACAACGGAAGGTCCTTTGGCAGCCTCTCCTGGGGGTGCTGGCACTTCGCTGAGGTCCTACTCGACCAGGGGCCATCCCCTTCTGTGGTTTCCCCAGGCAACAAAAATGGACCACAGAAATGTGTCTCCTAGACCCTGGAAGCTATCTCGGTTTTTGAAATTCCAGCTCATCAGCGCGCCTTCTCACAGGTAACTCGCTAAGCTCTTGTGATTGGTGTGTGGCAGCCAGTCTGTGGCTAGGAGATGGCTCCCTTCCCTTTTCCACTGGGGTCACAGGGCGGCTCGCCCTTGCCTTGACAGCCCTGCAGGATGGCTGATGTCCAGGATGTTTATCTATGGGTCACCTGATTTTACCCCTGGGAGACGCAGAAGCGGCAGATGGAGGAGACCCGAGCAGGTAAGATGGACGATGTCCCCTCGTGCTCCTAATCTGCCCATGAGTGGGAAATAAAGACCTGGAAGGTGAGCAAGTGAGGGTGGCTGCAAGGAGGCAGTGCAAGGAGCACCCAGAAAGAGTGCTCTCTGTGGCCTGGGCTGGAGACACTTGGGTTGCTTCCTTCCTAGGTAGTTTCTGGAAGGCTGGGATAGTGGTTGCAGAGCACCATGGGCGTCCATTCCTGCTGTGGTCAGCCCCGCGGAGCCTAAGAAATCACCGCTCCTGCTCAGGACTGCTTTTTCCAAAAACTCACTGTTGTAGAGCCGCAGAATGTCCAATCTAATGTCCTCCTTAGACCCTGCCCTCCCTGACCCCCTCCGCCTCCCACCTCTGGGTGGAAACCAGGGCCTGGAATAGTGGAATAGTTCCGTCTCCTGAGCCTCTGATGAGTGGTTCTGTTCTCACCTGAATGAGAGTCTGGGCTTTGAGAGTGACACCACTGGCCTGGCTGTCATGGGCTGCTTGCCTGGGAGGCATGGTGCCCCAGAGTGTCACTTGCGCTGGGTCTGGGCACATCTTGTGGGGTTTGCCACTCATCATTTCACTCCTGGCTGAAGGCCATGGTGTGTCAGTGCTTTGGGGGTGTGGTCTGGACTTCTGGGACTGGAGCACCCACAGTGGGCCTGGGACCCTCACAGAGGTGGTCTGGACGAGGTGGGAGCCTAGAGCCTGGCGGGAGACCTAGCTTTAGGATGATCGGCGTGGTGCCAGGCTGGGTTGTGGAGCAGGGCTCGCTCCCAGGATGGTGCCATGCAGGATGAGTGCAGCCCAGGCTGCACCACCAATGGGTCCTGCATGACTGGGTGTGGTGGGGGAGGGGATTCCTCAAGAACAGGCCCGCTGCCTGAAGTGGGACAACAGACCTGGCAGGTGAGGACTGTCCCACTCTTCCTAGCTGGTCTCTACTCACACAAGCTGCTTAATCAACCTGCTCCCATCTGCCCGGTGTAAGCTGCTTAGTCAATCTGTCTTCACCACTGCCTGCATCTCCTTATTCTCCCTAAAATAACATTTGGTGGGCTAAGGAGGGGTCCTGACCATAAGTATAGGGGAAGATGGCCCAAGTCCTTGGACTCCTGCACCCACATAGGAGACCCAGAGGAAACTCCTGGCTCCTGGCTTCGGTCTGGCCCAGTCCTGGCCGTTGTAGCCAACTGAGGAGTGAACCAGCGGATGGAAGACTTCTCTGTCTCTTCCTCCGCCTTTCCCTCTCTGTAACTTTACCCTTCAAATAAATAAACTAAAAAATTTAAAAAGAACTGTTTTTGGGCAAAAATTCAGGCATAGATTTTGCTTTTCCTTTTTAAAGTAAGATGTATTCTATTTGTTTTAAAGGCAGAGTGACAGGAGAGATGGGGGAGAGAGAGAGAGAGAGAGAGAGAGAGAGAGAGAAAGAGAAAGGAATCTTCTGTCCACTGTGGTTCATTGCCGCAATGGCGAGGGCTGGGCCAAGGCAAAGCCAGGAGCCCAGAACTCTATCCAGGTTTCCTACATGGGTAGCGGGGGCCCAAGCATTTGGACCACCTTCCACTGCTTTCCCAGGAGCATTAGCATGGAGTGGGACTGGAAGTGGAGCTGCCGAGACTCGAACTGGTGTGCGTGTGGGGAGCTGGCATCATAGGAGCTCACCCACTGCACCACAGCACCAGCCTCTCATCATTTTTTCCAACAGCACTTCCCATGAATCTCTGAAGGACCCTCATGTGATGATGAAATCCTACAAGAGCGAATCGGGCAGGCATTAGAATCGTGCTCGGGGAGGAAGGTTCAGGGCGTGTAAGAAGCAGAGCCTTACCCAGAATCTCTGTGTAGGGAAGTCCTGAAACAAAGCAGGCAAACACCCCACATGGTAATGGTGGCTGCTTTGAAGCAGAGGAATTTTAAATGCTATATATTTTCTGTATGCTTTTCTGCATTTTCAAATTTCTTTCAAGAATTATATATTGCTTCCACTTTAATGCTGATGTTATTTGTATATTGAGAAAAAAATCTTTAGAAATTATGGAAAAGTAATGGAACCATCTGCATTCTGAGGGGATGTGGATGGGATTCGTTCCTCCCCTGCCTTGGTCAGGTGTTTCATTACTATTACTATTACTATTACTATTACTATTACTATTATTATTTATATTTATTTATTTGAGAGGCATAGTTACAGACAGAGAGAAGAGGAGACAAAGACAGGAGTCTTCCATCTGCTGGTTCACTCCCCAAATGGCCGCAATGGCTGGAGCTGCGCTGATCTGAAGCCAGGAGCCTGCAGCTTCCTCCAGGTCTCCCACACCAGTACAGGGGTCCAAGGACTTGGTCCATCATCTGCTGCTTTCCCAGGCCATAGCAGAGAGCTGGACTGGAAATGGAGCAGCTGGGACTCAAACCGGCGCCCATATAGGTGCTGGCACTACAGGTGGAAGTTTAGCTCACTAAAGCCACAGCCCCAGCCCCAGCCCCAGCCCCAGGTGTTTCATTATTTTGGGAGAAGGTAAAATGAGTTGTCATAGATTAAAAACCAGGCCCCATCTCTCACTTCTCTTTCCTGTCTCAGGAGTCTATTGGAGAACAGGGTAAAACCAGGTGGGTTTATCAAGGCACCTCCTGGAGGGGGATCAGGAGACGTCCTTTGCCTTCAATGAAAGAAAATATCTGAATGTGTACACCTCTGATGGCGTGGGGCCCTCACCCAATTCCACCACTCAAGCTAGTGTCGAATCTCATCTCTGCTGTTGATCTTGAGAGGGTCACTTAATCTTTGTCATCTGCACGGGGGATTGGTGACAGCTTCCTGTCCCTAGCACGCCTCCTCGGGTGCCTGGCACAGAGTAGGGGTCTGACCACGATGCGTTTTTCTGTGAATACCTCCAGGCAGACCCCAAAGGCAGAGCACCCCCAGCGGCCCCCCTTGCTTCTTCTGCTCTGGGTGAATTCACCCTCCAGAGCAGCCCCCGGAGCTGCGGGGTGAGGCACCGGGGTGAATGTCACAGAGGGTCGGCTGGTGCCTGATGAGGGGCTCAGAGAAAGGCGTCAGTGCCCAGGAAGGCTTGAAAAAGAGAAAATGGCCAAGGCATAATTCAAAATGGTGCTATAAATGCCTATTTTTCTCTTTTCCTCTCTTAGCTGATTTCAAAGCCAGCGGTACAAAATATTGTGTTTATAATGTAGGGAATGTAATGCATTTGCCAATAACAGCACAAAGGAGGTAGCTGTTGGGAAGAAAGTTGCATTGTGTTAAGGAAATGGCCACAGATAGTAAAGTAATACAGCAGTTTATTGTTGGGTTTATAACATTAATAGATATAATAAGTATAACAGCATCACAGAAAGAGGTAGGAAAGAAGATAAGTGTTGCTGTACAGGACGTTTTTATGTATCACTGGAATTAAGTTAGTATAAATCGGAAACTGATTCTGGTAAGTTGAGATACTTGTGGTAATGTCTAGAGCAATCACTGAAAACATAACTCAAAAGTATAGTGAAACAATGACCAAAGTCATTAAGCTGCCACATTAGAAAATGCTCAACATGAAAGAAGTGCCGAGGAGGGCTAGGAGTTTGGAGGAAGACATGAGATGCATGGAAAACAAAAACTCCAATGGATGACGTCAATTGAACTGTATCAATGGGAGCATTAAATGAATGGATTGCACGATCCAATCAAAATGTAGAGGTAGACTGGATAAAAAGATGTGGTCCAATCATATAGCATCTATAAGAGATATACTTAGATTCAAAGATACAAATGGATTGGGGCTGGCTCTGTGGCACAGCGGGTTAAAGCCCTGGCCTGAAGCGCTGGCATCCCATATAGGTGCCGGTTCTAGTCCCGGCTGCTCCTCTTTTGATCCAGTTCTCTGCTATAGCAGTAGAAGATGGCCCAAGTCCTTGGGCCCCTGCACCTGAGTGGGAGATCTGGAAGAAGCTCCTGGCTCCTGGCTTCAGATCGGTGCAGCTCTGGCCATTGCAGCCAATTGGGGAGTGAACCAGTGGATGGAAGACCTCTCTCTCTCTCTCTCTGCGCCTCTCCTTCTCTCTGTGTGTAACTCTGACTTTCAAGTAAATACATAAATCTTTAAAAAAAGAAGGAAAAAATCTCAAATGAAAAACCTAGCCTTCCACTTTAAGACCCTTGAGAAAAAAGAGCAATTTCTTTAAACCTAAAGAAAGAAGAAAAGAAATAGTGGAGATTAAATAATGAAATAGAGAATAGAAAACAACAGAGAATCAGTGAAATCAAAAGATTATTTTTTTGAAAAGATCAGCAAAATTGATAAACTTTTAACAATACCAAGCAGGGAAACAGTAGTGTGGACAATTGTAATCAGAAATGAGAGGGCTGCCGGCGCCGCGGCTCACTAGGCTAATCCTCCGCCTTGCGGCGCTGGCACACCAGGTTCTAGTCCTGGTCGGAGTGCCGGATTCTGTCCTGGTTGCCCCTCTTCCAGGCCAGCTCTCTGCTGTGGCCAGGGAGTGCAGTGGAGGATGGCCCAAGTGCTTGGGCCCTGCACCCCATGGGAGACCAGGATAAACACCTGGCTCCTGCCTTCGGATCAGCGCGGTGCACTGGCCGCTATGTGCTGGCCGCAGTGGCCATTGAAGGGTGAACCAATGGCAAAGGAAGACCTTTCTCTCTGTCTCTCTCTCTCTCACTGTCCACTCTGTCAAAAAAAAAAAAAAAAAAAAAAAAAAAAAAAAGAAGAAAAAAAGAAATGAGAGGGCATCACTACCAATGCTACAGAAATAAAAAAGGATTCTAATGGAGTAGGCTGAATAGTTGGATGCCAAGAAATTACATAATTAATGAGATGTACACATTTCTAGGGAGATACAAATTGTTAACACTGACTTAATGAGAAATAGACAAACTGAATAGATCTATAACAAATAAAGGGATTCAATTAATAATCAAAAGGACTATTCACAGGAAAAGCCAAGGTCCATCACTGCTGAATTCTACCAAAAAAGAACAAATCCTTCCATAAAATGAACGAGCAGAGAACAGCTGCAAACTCACGTTGAGTACAGTAGTACCTAGGAACAAAACTAGGAACAAAGACGTCACAAGAAACCTGGGCCAATATTTCCTACGAGTGAGTTCAACCCTCAAAAAGACGCCAACACAGTAAGTTGTGAACCACATAAGAGGGTTATAAACCATGACCAGTGGTTGGTTCAACATGAGTATACCACATCCATAGAATAGTCACAATAAAAAGGGCGCAATCATGTTCATGGACACTGAAGAAGCATTTGCTAAAATACAACAATTTGCATCATAAAAACACTCAACAAACTGGGACCAGAGGAAACTTCTCCAACCCGATGAAGGACATCTGTGAAAAACCTGCAGTTTACAACCTACTTTACGGTGAATGCAGGCTTTCTGCCTAAGACCACGAGTAGCAAAAGGATGTCTGCTCTAGGTACTTCTATTTAACATTGTGTTGGTTCTATCTAGGGCATTTGGGTAAGAAAAAAGAAGGTGACCAGATGGAAAGTAAGAAGTAAAACTATTTCTATTCATAGATGACATGATGCTGTATATAGAAAAGTCCTGGGGGCCGGCACTGTGGTGTAGCTGATAAAGCCGCAGCCTGTGATGCTGGCATCCCATATGGACACCACCCCAGCCGCTCTGCTTCCAATCCAACTTCATGCTAATGCGCCTGGGTAATCAGCAGGGAATGGCCCAGTACCTGGGCTCCTGTTGCCCATGTGGGAGACCTGGGTGAAGCTCCTGGATGCTGGCTTCAGCCTGGCTCAACCCTGGCTGTTGTGCCATCTGGGGAGTGAACCAGTGGATAGAAGATATCTCTTTCTCCCTCTTTGTAACTTTGCCTTTCAAATAAACAACTAAATCTTTAAAAGCTTTACCCGCTTTGCCACAGCGCTGGCCCCATAACTAAATTTTAAAAAATGAAAAGTCCTAAAGGATTAGGATATCCACTTAAAAAAACTATGATAACCAAGTTCAGCAAGGTTGTGGAGCACAAGTACAATGCATAAAAATCAGATGTCTGTCTATACATTTGCCATAAATCATCCAAAAAACAAAATTAAGACATCAGTTCCATTTCAATAGAATTCAATGGAGGGGCTGGTGCTGTGGTGCAGTGGGTTAAAGCCCTGGCCTGCAATGCCAGCATCCCATGTGGGCGCCCGTTCGAGTTCTGGCTGCTCCACTTCTGATCCAGCTCTCTGCTATGACCTGGGAAAGCAGTAGAAGATGGCCCAAGTCCTTGGGCCCCTGCACCCACGTGGAGACCGGGAAGAAGCTCCTGGCTCCTGGCTTTGGATTGGTGCAGCTGCGGCTGTTGTGGCCATCTGGGGAGTGAACCAGAGGATAGAAGACCTCTCTCTCTGTAACTCAGTCTTTCAAATAAGTAAAATAAATCCTTTTTTTTTTTTTTTTAAAGAATTCAATGGAGAGTGATCCGGTAGTTCTCCCAATAGTTAAACGCAGAGTTAAGCTTATGACTCAGCAATTCCACTCCCAGGTAAGAGCCCGAGAGAAATGAAAACATATGTCAGCACAAAATCACAAATGTTTGCAGCAGCGCTATTTATAACAGCTAGAAAGGGGAAGCGCACAGATAGTCCTCAGCTGGTACATGCATAACTTAAATATGGCACACTCATATTTAAATACTATCTGTACTTAAACAGCATCAAAGTGAGTCAAATGCTCGGGAATATATTTAACAAAACAAATGCAAAACTTTTAAGCTGAAAAGTACAAAACATTGGGAAGAAAACTGTACTGCTCAGGTGGCAACATTCCTTCAGTGGAGGTACAAATTCAATACAATCTATCAGGATTTCAGCTGTTTTCTTTGTTGCTATAGACAAGCTAATTCTACAATTCATATGTAATTATAAGGAGTTGCCAAATAGCCAAAACAATCTTTCTTTTTCTTTAAAGATTGATTCACTTATTTGAAAGGCAGAGTTAGAGAGAGAGAGAGAGAGAGAGATCTGAGAGATATCTTCTGTCCACTGGTGTACTCCCCAGATGGCCACAATGGCCAGGGCTGGGCCAGTCTGAAGCCAGGAACCAGGAGCTTCATCCGTGTCTCCCATGTGGGTGCAGGGTTTCAAGTACTTGGGCCACCGTCTGCTGCTTTCCTAGGCACATTAGCAGGAAGCTGGATCAGAAGTGGAGCAGTTGGGACTCAAAACCCCACCCATATGTGATGCCAGCCTTGTAGGCAGTGGCTTAACCTGCTATACCACAATGCTGTTCCCACCAAAACGATTTTAAGAAAATACCAGGACCCACACTTTCTAAATTCAAAGCTTACTATAAAATGATGTTAATGAAAATAGTAAGGTACAAGGGCACGTGGATCACAAACATAGAATAGAGAGATCAGAAATAAACCCTTATCTCTATGATCAACTGATTTTCTTTCTCTCTTTTAAAATACTTATTTATTTATTTGAAAGGTGGAGTTACAGAAAGAGCAAGAAAACAAAGAGAGAGAGAGAGAGAGAGAGAGAGAGAGAGAGAGAACCTTCCATCTGCGGGTTCACTCCCAAATGGCCACGTTTCTCTGGCTGGGCTAGGTTGGAACTCCATTTGGGTCTTCCATGTGAGTAGCAGGGGCCTACACACTCAGGCTACCTTCCACTGCTTTTTCATGTGAATTAGCAGGGATCTGGATTGGAAGTGGAGCATCCAGGACTCCAGCCGGCGTTCATACGGGATTCTGGTGTTACAGACAGTGGTTTAACCCACTGAGCTGCAATGCTGGCCTTGAACAACTAATATTCGACAGGGTGTTAAGTACATTTAATGAGAGGGTTGAAAGAGTCTTTTTTTTTTTTTTTTTTTAACAAATGGTATAGCTACATGCAAAAGAATGAAGTTGAATTCTTATCTCATACCAAAGATCTAATGTAAGATCAAAGATCAATGATCTAATGTAAGAGCTAAAACCATATAACTGTTAGAAGGAAGCATCTTTATGATCCTGGGCTTTGAAAAGAATTCTTAAATGTGACACCAAAAGTACAAGCAACTAGTGAAAGAATAGATAAATTGGATTTCACAAAAATCAGAACTTGTCTTCAAAGGACATCTTCAGGAAAGTGAAGAGCATCTCACAGAGTGGGAGAAAAAAAAGTCTGCAAGTCAAAAACTTGGTAGGAGACTTATTTCTAAAGATGTCTGGAGGCTCAATGACAACTCAATCCCAAATCAAGCTAAGGATCTGTGTGGATAGTTCTCCAAAGATCTATGAACACAAAAGTCTCTGCAGCATTGGTCATCAGGGAAATGCAATCCAAGGCCACAGTGACATACTAGCTCATGCTCACTAGGAGGGCTAGAATCAAGTCCGCTAATCACAAGAGGTGACAAGGACGTGGAGCACCGGAGACCCTTGCACGCTCTTAGCGCAGAGTGGTATAGCTGCTTTGTAAAACTGCCTGGCAATTCTTTGGACAGTGACGAAGTACAGAGGTACCATATGATCCAGCAAGTTCACTCTGGGGCATACTCCCAAGAGAAAGGCTGTCATCCATCCAACACTATAACTTGTACGTGATTGCTCAGAGTAGCACTATCCCAACAGCCCAAAGGTGGGACCGCCTCAGCATCCATCAGCTGGTAAATGGACAATGGAAATGTGACCTAGCTGCACAAGCTCCAGGGAGTGTGTGACCTGGGGGGGGGGGCTCCTCACTTCCTTGGGGTTCACATGTCTCTGCCATAGAGTGGCCTCTTCAGAGGACAACTTTGTCCCTCTCCTGTCCATCTGCAAGGACATCAGCTTGGCACAGCTGGCTCCTTGTTCTGCTGTGCACAGTCCCAAGCCTATGGAGAGGCCCAGGCCACATGTGCTGCTGAACAAGAAGAGTGCCCACTCCAGGTCTGCAGTGACAGAGAGACTGCTGGGTAAGAACACTCTTGGGCTGGAGTGTGCCATAGTGGGTTAAGCCACTGCCTGTGTCACTGGCATCCCATATGGGTGCTGGTTTGTGTCCTGGCTGCTCTACTTCCTATCCAGCTCCCTGCTAATGCACCTGGGAAAGCAGCAGAAGATGGCCCAAATGTCTGGGCTCCTGCCACCCATGTGGAAGACCTGGAAGAGGCTCTGGGCTCCTGGCTTCAGATTGGCTCAGCCCTGGCTGTTGCAGACATTTAGGAAGTGAATCAGTAGAAGGAAGACCTCTCTCTCTCTCTCTCCCCCCCCGCCCCCAACTCTGCCTTCCAAATAAATCAATAAGTCTTTTTTTTTTTTATTTTTTTGACAGGCAGAGTGGACAGTGAGAGAGAGACAGAGAGAAAGGTCTTCCTTTGCCGCTGGTTCACCCTCCAATGGCCGCCGCAGCCAGTGCGCAGCAGCCGGTGCGCTGCAGCCGGCGCACTGCGCTGATCCGATGGCAGGAGCCAGGTACTTATCCTGGTCTCCCATGGGGTGCAGGGCCCAAGGACTTGGGCCATCTTCCACTGCACTCCCTGGCCACAGCAAAGAACTGGCCTGAAAGAGGGGCAACCGGGACAAAATCCGGTGCCCCGACAGGGACTACAACCGGGTGTGCCAGCGCCGCAAGGCGGAGGATTAGCCTAGTGAGCCGCGGCGCCGGCCTAAATCAATAAGTCTAAAAAGAACAATACTCTGATGTTAGCTGTGTGACCTTTGGGACCTTGTGCTGGTCACGTGACCCCTTTGTGCTTCAGTCTCACCAACTGTCAAATGGGAGCAGTCCTGGTCTCTGCCACACGGGCTGTGCTATGAGGATGCCTCACTTGGAGAGCTCGCCAGAAGGATCCATGGAGCACGGAGCAGGCACCTGGGATGCGCCGGGCACTGCAGAACTGTGCTCCACTGTGCTGGGCACGCACGGGCTGCACCGGCCATGGTGTACGCTCTGGGGTCATCCTCACCCACAGGGAAGCTGCAGCTCTCACGCTAAGTCCGGTGCTCAAGGGCAGGAGCTCAGGTGTGTTGGAGCTGGCATTTGAAAGCATGGCAGTATGTCCCTCTGTAGCCTCATGGCTCCCTGTCCCCTCTTCTCAGATCCCTGCGCAGATGGCCCCTCCCAGCAACACCAACCACTCTGTGAATTGGCCCAGCCCAGCCCTGTTCTTTGGCTCCGTCTTCCCTGTAGGATGTGCGCTTTGTAATGTGCTATCCATGTTGCTTGCCTTGGTTGGATCTGTCCGTCCCATGAGGCCAGGAAAATTTGTCCCTCTAAGCTGGAGGACGCAGTAAGGCACAGAGAGGCTGCACAATATGCCAGCTACGAGCCCAGGGTCTGGAGTCACAGTGCACATTCTAGGTTCTTCTCTTGTGCACTGTGTGAATTTCAATGCAATTTCTAGCCTATGACTGAGTTTCCTCACTTTCAAAATAGGGATAGAGTAAACACTCTTATTAATCTGTTGATCAGATTAAGTGGTGATATCTCTAAGGTGCTTAGCAATGTGTCTGGGACAGAATGAGCTCTCCAACAATGCGCCCCTAAACAGAATAGTCAGTGCATGGCTTTTCTCAGGGTCCCTGGGTTGTCAAAGACCTAGAAGCTCTACCATGGCTCCTCACCAAGCTACATTCAGCCAGAGGGAAGGAAAGAAGGGACAAGGGGAGGTACAGCCTGGCCCTTTAAAGATACAACCTGGAGATAGGGCATTGCTTCTGAAAAAGTCCCTCATTGGTTGGAATCAGTCACATGACTATCTCTGCTGCTGCAAGGAAGTCTAGGAAATGTATCCTTTTGATGACCCCAGACCCGGTTGACAGTGTACAGAAAAGGAAAACAGAGACTGAGGAAGCAGCTTTGCCGTATGATTTTTTTTTTAAAGATTTATTTATTTATTTGAAAGAGTTACACAGAGAGAGGAGAGGCAGAGAGAGAGAGAGAGAGAGAGAGTGAGAGAGAGATCTTCCATCCAATGGTTCACTCCCCACTTGACTGCAACAGCTGGAGCTGCACCGATCTGAAGCCAGGAGCTAGGAGCAGGGGCCCAAGGACTTATACCATCTTCTGCTGCTTTCCCAGGCTATAGCAGAGAGCTGGATCAGAAGTGGAGCAGCCAGGACTTGAACCGGCGCCCACGTGGGATGCTGGCACTGCAGGTGGTGGCTTCACCTGCTACACCACAGCATTGGCCCCTACGTGATTTTATTTTTAAAGTCAGAGTTTATATTTGTTCACAGATCTGCAAAGTGGCTTGTCCCTATGTCGTTCAGCATTAGCTGGGGCATCCGGAAGGCTGGGCACTGGCTCAGGCACATGTCTGGCCACACATGTCTGCCTGTCATCTGGCGCCTCATCAGGGACACCGTTGGAACATACACACCTGGTCCTGACGCATGGCTGTTTGGCTTCCTGACACCATGATGGCTGGCTTCTGAGATGAGCTCCAAAGAGGAAAAGGTGTCATGTTTTCATGGCTTAGCCTTAGCAGGCATGTAATAACGTTTCCAATGTAGTCACAGGTCCTCCCAGTGTTATGGAGAGGGAATACGTCTCAATGCAAGAGTGTCCTTATCTCTTTTTCTGTGTTTTTTTTTTTTTTCCCAAAGAAACATTTTATTTAATGAGTACACATTTCATAAGTACAACTTTAGGAATATAGTCATTCTTCCCCCCATACCCACCCTCACACCCCCACTCCCACCCCACCTCCTCCTCCCTCTCCCATTCTCTGTCCCATTCTCCATTAAGATTCATTTTCAATTAACTTTATACACAGAAGAACAATTCTACACTAAGTAAAGATTTCAACAAATTGAACACACACACACACACACACACACACACTGAGAACAAGTTTTACAGTTAATTCTTGTAATACAACTCATTGAGGACAGATGTCCTGCATAGGAAGTAAGTGCACAGTGACTCCTGTTGTTAATTTAACAATTAACACTCTTATGTATGATGTTAGTGCCACCTGAGCCCTTGACATGAGCTGCCACGGCTGTAGAAGCCTTTCAAATCCACAGTCTCTGTCAGTATTTAGACAAGGCCATAAGCAAAGTGGAAGTTCTCTCCTCCCTTCAGAGAAAAGTACATCCTTCTTTGATAGCCGCTTCTTTCCACTGGGGTCTCACTCACAGAGATCCTTCATCTACATGAAGGACTTTTTTGCCACAGTGTCTTTGCTTTCTGTGCCTGAAATGCTCTCGTGGGCTTTTGAGCCAGACCAGAATGATTTAAGGGCTGATTCTGAGGTACTGTTTAGAGTGATTGTCATTCTATGAGTCTGCTGTGTGAACTGCTTCCCATGTTGGAACATTCTCTCCTTTTAAATTCTATTTATTATTATTACCAGACCCCTGATCTTAGTTATATGATCCCTTTAACACTTAATCCCATCTATACAATCATTTAAACACTTAATATGATCCCTTTAACACTTACGATGTCGTTTTTACCACCCAGCTTAGTGGGATTGGGGTTCCATGTAAGTTTTTTTTTTCTTTTTTTTGACAGGCAGAGTGGACAGTGAGAGAGAGAGACAGAGAGAAAAGTCTTCCTTTTTTCCGTTGTTCACCCCCCAGTGGCTGCTCTGGTGGCACGCTGTGGCCGGCACACCTCGCCGATCCAAAGCCAGGAGCCAGGTGCTTCTCTTGGTCTCCCACGCGGGTGCAGGGCCCAAGAACTTGGGCCATCCTCCACTGCACTCCTGGGCCACAGCAGAGAGCTGCACTGGAAGAGGAGCAACGGGGACAGAATCTGGTGCCCCGACTGGGACTAGAACCCCGGGGTGCCGGCGCCACAGGCGGAGGATTAGCCTAGTGAGCCGTGGCGTCGGCCTCCATGCAAGTTTTTAAACTGTACCCTTAGAAGTAAATCTGTAGGAACTATACAGCTTTAAAGTTACAAACTTCCTCTTCCCTCTCTTATTCTCACTCATTTTTTACTGAGATCTATTTTCAGTTGACTTTATAAACATGTGATCAATTCTATGTTAAAAGTTCAACAAATAATATGAAGAGAAGAGAAAAAAAAACTGTTCCTCAACATTCAAGACAAGGACTGTTCAAATCATTGCTTCTCAAAGTGTCAATTTAACTTCTACAATTTTCCTTTTTGGTGCTCTATTAGTTTTTGCAGATCAGGGAGAACGTATGGTATTTGTCCCTTTGGAACTGGCTTATTTCACTAAGTATGATGTGTTCCAGATTCCTCCATTTTGTTGCAAATGATGAGATTTCATTTTTTCTACTGCTCTGTAGTATTACATAGAGTATATATCCAATAATTTCTTCATCTGATCTTCAGTTGATGGGCCTTTAGGTCGATCCCATGTCTTAGCTATTGTGAATTTGTCTTCTGGGTCTGATATTTTTTCTTCTGTCTCACCTATCCTGTTGTTAAGGTTTTCCATCACATTTCTTATTTGATCTACTGAATTCTTCATTTAGAGTATTTCATTCTGACTTCTCTTTAACATCTCAATTTCTTGGGGGAATTTTTCATTTAGATCATGAATTTGCTTTTGATTGCTTCTAAGTCATCTGACGATCAATTTTCTGAATTCCATCTCTGGCGTATCCTCAATCTCTTCATCTTCACCTTCTATTATTGAAGAGTTGTAGTGTTCCTTTGGGGGCTCACAGTGACTTCCTTATTCTTACTTAGGTTGTTCCTGTGTTTTTCAGCATTCGTGTATTTTTTTTTTTTTGGTCTGGCTGCTTTTCTCTTTAATTTGTGTCTTTATGATTGAGTGGGACATCTATATTTTTAGTGAGTTCCAAGAGGTGTGTGCTGGATGTGGCCTGGGTGCTCTGTTCAGTATTCCAGGGTCGAGGGGGTATCCAAGGTAAGGCCCTTGTGGGGTTTGTAGCTTTCCTCTGGTGTTTTGGTTAGAGGAGGTTGTTCACTTCTGTTGGTGTGATGCGCTCTTTTTCTCACAATTGTGGGATGTCCTGATGTTAGTTTCTGGTGTGTTTAGGGTTGTATCTTGCTGCTTAATGAACTGCACCTTTAATCTGGAGATTTTCTTGTGATCAGATTTCCCTCTCTTACGAGCTGCTATGTGTCTGTGCGTTGCAAGTGGAAGAACGGAGCCCCACCCGCTGGAGACCCGCTCCCTTCTCAATCGTGGTGGGGGCGGTGTGAGCTCCAGCGCATGGCGCCCCACCCACTGTAGCCCGGCTCGCTTTTCAGTGGTGGATGGAGCAGGCTCAAGTTTTCCATATCCAGGACTTCTCCTTGTTGGACAGCTTGTGTGGAGGGAGAGAAATTCTTCTGAAATGCTGTGGTCCTCATTCCTGAGTAGGAGGTGTGGTGAGATGGCGCCCGCAATTGCTTATGTTTGAAAATGTAAACAAACAAATGGCTCCTCCCCGCTGGCTGCAGTCCTGGTGTGTGTGGGGGGAGGGAGGTGGGTAGGGGGGTGTCCAACCTCTCTGTTCCTCTATACTTTTTTTTCCCCACTTGGAACTTCAAAAGCAGTTCGCCAAGCTCCCCCTCCTGCTGCTATCTGCAGCTCCGTGGACCCGCTATTTCCGGTATCACCTGGTCCACCAGGGGCTGGCGCCAACCTCCCCAGTCTGAACCTCCACAGCTTACCTTTCTTATTTGCTCTTTTGGCATGGACTTGCCCAGTGTCTGTTGCTCTCCTGGGCTTCCCGTTGAGAGAACAGCTCGTTCTGTTGCTAAACCGCCATCTTGGGACTTCCACCTCGCCACATGATTTTGTCATCTCTGAAATCTCTGCTTAAGGGCACCTCTTCCAGGAAGCCTTCTCTGATTCCCCTCCCCCCCATCCCAGGGTTCTCCCTTCCTCTTGCCTCCTGCTCACTTCTCTGTCCTAGCATTGGTCACTGTGGATTTAAGGGTCCTTGTGTCTGACACCCCTCTGGATGAGTGGGTAGGGGGCCCTGGACTTGCTATAGCACAGAGCCCATGCTTACCATGGCCCAAGAATACACACTCTAGAATGTGCTGCACCTTCACAGATGGACTGGGCATCTGTTGATTTGAGCCACACCCAAGATAGCAAACAAGTGGAAATACCCTAGATGTGTATGGCTGGTGGAGTGTGTGTGTGTGTGTGTGTGGGTGGGTGTGTGGCACATCATAGCCCATGACCAGTGTGGTCTTTGGACCTTGTTAAAACAGTGGAGCTGCTCCCTATGCACTGACTGGAAAGACATCTATGATGGCTAGGCACAGAAGCAGCTGCAGAGCACTGGATGTCATATGTTGGTCTGAGTTTGTTAAGGAAAGAAAGATGTGAAGAAAAACATGTTGGAAGGATCCACACTAAGCCAGGGATAATTGTAGAAGGTGTAATTATGGAAGAAGCTCATATTCTATGTTTTGTGGTTGGTTATTTTCATTTGTATTTTTTAAAAAATATTTATTTTATTTATTTGAAAGGCAGGGAAATACAGAGAAAGAATTTGGGGGAGGTGGGGGGGGGGAGAGAGAGAGAGAGGTCTTCCACCCACTGGTTCACTCCTCAAATGACTGCATTGTGTGTGGCTGGGACAGGCTGAAGCCAGAAGCCAGGAGCTTCTTCTGGGTCTCCCACATGGGTGCAGGGGCCCAAGGACATGGGCCATCTGCTGCTGCTTTCCCAGGTGCATTAGCGGGGAGCTGGATCGGAAGTGGAGCAGCCAGGTCTTAAACTTATGTTATGTTATTTTTATAAATCAGCCGATGTAATCTTTGTAATCAGAGAAAAGCAGTGGAGATATCTGCATGAAAAAACAAGCTAGGGAGGCAGACCTGATTAGCATTTGTAATCCACAAATATTCTTTGATGAGAGATGATTGTAAACAAGTGCGGTTGTCACAATGGACTCAGCGGGGGACTTGGTGACATGAGAGAGAGAGAGAGAGAGAGAGAGAGAGAGAGAGAGAGAGAGAAAGGGAGAGAGAGAGAGAGAGAGAGGCTTTGCTCCAGAGGGCAGGCTCCTGGGAAGGCTGAAAACCAGCAAGTCCACAGGGCACCACCATTGCTGCTTCCTCCCCCCATCCAGGATCAGAGTCCAGGCGCTTGGCAGGGCACATGCCACCCCTAGGGACAGCCCCTGCTTCCCCTCCCACTACCGCTCCAGGGCGTCACCCGCCTGCTGCCTGGGCATCCCATTCATTCATTTATCATCCCCTGTAGGTGCTCCTCTTCTCCCATGTCTTTTTTTTATTATTTTTTTTCCTGTATTTAAAATTTTTTTTATTTAGTAAATATAAATTTCCAAAGTACAACTTTCAGATTACAATGGCTTCCCCCCCCATAATTTCCCTCCCACTTGCACCCCTCCCATCTCCCGCTCCCTCTCCCATTCCATTTACATCAAGATTCATTTTCAATTCTCTTTATATACAGAAGATCGATTTAGTATTGTTTTTTTTATTTTTATTTTATTTTATTTTTTGACAGGCAGAGTTAGACAGTGTGAGAGAGAGAGACAGAGAGAAAGGTCTTCCTTTTTCCTTTGGTTCACCCCCAAAATGGCCGCTATGGCTGGTGCGCTGCGCTGATCTGAAGCCAGGAGCCAGGTGCTTCCTCCTGGTCTCCCATGCGGGTGCAGGGCCCAAGCACTTGGGCCATCCTCCACTCCACTCCCGGGCCACAGCAGAGAGCTGGACTGGAAGAGGAGCAACGGGGACAGGATCTGGCGCCCCAACCGGGACTAGAACCGGGGGTGCCAGTGCTGCAGGCGGAGGATTACCCTAGTGAGCTGTGGCACTGGCCTCTCCCATGTCTTGAAACTGAGCTTGCTGTGGTCACCAATGACTCCAAGTGGCCAAATCCCACTGCCCTCAGCAAGTCCTGTCCCTCTCAGCTTGCTGGGTATGGCAATGCGGGGCTCCCACTGAGCCCCTTTCTCTCCCCCACCTCTGTTCCTCCTAGGGGTCCTCAGCCAGTCTCTGCCTCCTTCTTCCTCGGCAGCACCCCGAGCCATGTCCCCTCCTCTGTTGGGTATTGAAGCGAACAAAGAGACAGAAGTTGAGATCCCCAGGGAAGACTGGGCAGGGTAAGCAAGCCTGTAGGACTGGATTTTCCTCTTCCTCCAAACCAGATAAGGCCAGGCAAGGGGAAAGGAGGTGGAGAAGGCAGAGCAGCCCAGGAAGGAGAGAGGCAGGCAAGGCTTCTCGCAGTGAGGCCTGCATCCAGGGCGGGGCTCAGAGGCCGCGACCCACCTAAGACCCAGCCCTTGCCATGCAGCCGTGGGCAGAGGGCCAAGGCCTTGGGAAGAAGTGGTTTGAAGAGAGCTGCCCCCCTCTCCGCCCCTTCCTCCCCACCCCCCACCTGTCACAGATGCATAGTGCAGGCTGTGTGTAGACTGCAGAGCTTGTGGCTTCCTGGGCATGTCCCCTTGCAGGTCTAGCAGGCCCCCGGCACCCACCAGGTCTGGGTTAGGGGCGCTGCCCTCCACCATCGTCCAGCCTGCAGGTCAGGAGGGTCTGGATTCCTCCCTTCTCTCATGTCACCTGCCTGCAAGGCTTCAGGATGTGACCCTGGGCCAGTCGCAACCCCTCCATTCCTTGCAGAGGATGGGTATGACATCAGCTGCAGCTTCTGGGGGTTGTTGTAAGGTTCAGCATGATGAGCTATGGGTCAAGGTCAGGGTCAGGGTCAGCACAGGCAATGGCCAGTAGTCTCCCAGGCTGGGGCTGGAGGTGGAGGAAGGGAGGGCTCTAGTCCAGTGGCTACGAGAGTCAAAGTTCCGAGGCGATGTGGGTGGTCAGCTTGCAGACACCACTTTGCCCTGTACACGTCAGAAGGTATTCCAGGAAGGGTTATTTCGGTCTGGGCATGAATTGAGTCCCTGTCTTCTTCAATCAGAAGCTCCCCAAGGGCTGCCCTGTGCACAGTCCTCTCCTTGGCGCTCCAGGCAAATGATGGCCCCGGAGGAGGAGGTGTCTGTGGCCAGTAGCCTGTTCTGCCTGACATGGGTCTGTTGGCTTGCTTCTTCAGCATGTTTGCACCAGGGGCCTGGCGGCATTGCATTGCCACAGCGGGAGTGGCTCCGTAAGCGCCCACAGCTGCTGTCCACTCCGATGCAGGTCTGTGCAGAATTCTGTGTTGCAGCCCAGACCCTGAGGACAAGTAGCCTGTCTGCTGTCCACAAGGCGTGGCAAAAACAGTGGCCCCGATTCTTTCTCTTGAGTTGTGTCTACTACCATGATCAGTTCCACCCACCAATTCCTTAATCTAACGGTGATCAATAACTGTCTAGCCCTGGGGACTCGTCTTAGCGTTTCAATTCCCCACCGCATTCCCTTCTCGCTGGCTTGGTGGAGCCTTCACTCCCAGCTGCTGCGGCTTTCTAAGGCACCTAATCACTCCCACAGAGCAGCACGAAGCCATTTAGGCCAAACGTGAATTCTTTGCCAGCCAAACCCAGCGCTGACTTCCATCTAAGGTGCTTGGAGCATAATTTACTTTATAAACAGACATCTGGATGCTAAACCTCATGTCAAGGGCAAGCTCTCCGAGGTGTGTCTCGGCCAGCTGGGGACATTCACCTGTGTGGCGGGGGCTTTCCAGTGGGGGGGCGGGGACAGTCAGCCAGACGCCCTGGCTCAAGGTATTCCCCACGGCAGGTGCGGCAGCTCCCCTGGCTCTGCCTTGCAGGGACCCAGAGTATCCGGCCCTCAGAAAATGCAGCTATTCAGCACAGAGAGACAAACACTGCCTGCTGTCGCAGCTGAGGAATCTGGAAGTCTATGTCCCTGCAGCACGCAGTGGAAGAGTGGGTCCTGGAGCCTGGCAGGGCGGTGGCAGAGCGGTGGGAGAGCAGGGTGGGGAGGGATCGCTCAGCAGTGGTCGCTGTTCAGACTAGGTTCTGGAGCTCTGTTACACAGCAGGGTGGCAACAGCTAACAAGAATGCACTGCACATTTCAAAATGGCCAGAAGAGAGGGGATTTTTGAACGCTTCATCATAAGGAAACCCGATAAATCGGCGAGGCGATGGGTAGACCAATGAATTGGATCTGAGCGTTATCCAATGGATATATGTATCAAAGCATTACACCACTAGACCCCATAAATGTTATGTGTGCAATTATGTGCATATTCGAAAACAGAACACCGCAAAAGTTGCTGTAAGAGGAGATGAGGCTGGGGATGCTGAGCTTCGGGCTGGCTGGGGATGCAGCCATGGCCGTGTTGCCTGAGGTGGTTTCAGGTGCTGATGGCAGGGGCTCGGGCTCACAGGTGGATTCAGTGAGCCTCAGTGCCTGGGGCAGGAAACACAACCCCTCACTCCCCCTCACCCCGCCCCCCCCAGAATGGGGAGGAAGAGCTGGCGCCCCCCCCCCCATCTGTTACTGACAAAGGTTTGTGCCCCACCCTTCCCATTCACACGGTGAAGTCCTAACCCGGCATTAGGTTAAGGTAAGGTCACAGGTGGGGCCCTTGGGGTGGCATTCGTGCCTCTGCAAGAAACCATACCCCACAGCCTGGTCTCTTCCACCTTCTGCCAGGCGGGGAGTTATGGAGAAGGCAGCTGTGTGCAACCCGGGAAGAGGGACCAGGCCGGCAGGCTGCCCTTGACCGCGCGCACCTGCAGAACCGCGAGGAAGCGCTGTTGTTTCAGTCCTTCTCTCTCCTGGCTCTTCTCGGTTGCTCTTCCTCCCCCGACCCCCAATACTCTCCCTCAACTCTGCGGACGATGGGATGGCTCCAGTGGCCAGGCTCAGCGCTCCTCGGCGAAGTCCAGCTGCGTCCCCAGCCAACAGGAGAATTTCTTCTGGTTCTGTCTGTCAGGTGACCTGGCCTTGGCTCGCCCCATCCACGTGTCAGTGACCGCCAGGGAGCTGTGCGTCTGCAGGGCCCACTCTGCCCCAGCCCGCAGCAGGCCCTCTGTGTGCGAGTGGGTACTGCGGCGCGATTGAGGGTCCCACTTGCACTCAGCTCGCGCATCGTGAATATTGCGCGCGTGCAGGATGCAGGTGTGATGTATGCGGGGCAAGAGAGACTTGCTTGGGCATGCAGGGGGCAGTGGGCATCCACCACGCACTCATGACCTGCGTGCATTTGTCTCATCTCCTCTGCGCAACTGTGGGAGGCGGCCGCGGAGGTGAGCATCCCAGCTGGTGTCAGCCAGCTGGTGTCAGCACTCTGGGCGGAGCCTGACAGCAGGGGCGGGGCTAGGAGAGGTTCCACCCATTGGGAGGACGTGGCCGCCCAGCGCAATAGTCTGTTCTCCACCTGGCCGCAGGTAGTAACAAGCCCTGGGTGAGGTCTGCTCCTCTTCCCTACACCCCCTTCCTAGCTGAGCGCTGTCCATGCGGATCTCCATACCTGCAGCCTGGGAGGCAGGGGCCCACCCTTGCGAGGGCGAGGCCTTGCTTTGCAAGCACCAGGTGCTCAGTTATAAGAACTGCGTAATAATAATCCGCAAGTTATAAGAACTGGGTAATAACAATCTGCAAGTCCGCGTTTCCGATGACAGGGCTCTTCCGTGAGCTTCCTGACAGCTCTGGCAGAGGCGTCTCCATTTGACAGATGGAGAAAGGGAGGCCCAGAGTTTTAGAGCTTGGACCGTTAAGTGATGGAGACGGGAGTCAAACCTGGGCTCTGCGGATTTAGGCTTGAGCACTGCCTGCGCCGATCCTGGTGGCGAGGCCATGGTCGCTCTGAGCCTTAGCTTCCCCGTCTGTTCGCAGGGTGATGCGAGGGGCCTGCAGAGAGTGAGAGCTGCAGGCCGCCGAGCACTGCCATTGTCTTCACACTTGGCCTTCATCCAGCAGGCCCGAGCAGACTCCTCCGCGGCCACGGATGGTGTCGGCTCCGCGGGCCATCTACAAAGCTATAGCCGAGACCTTGAAGTCAGCAAAGGAGGACGCCCGGCCCGCAGCCTATTATCTCAGCTTCGCATATCGACATTGGCAGACTGTTCGGAGCTGGTGGAGAGAACGCATCGAAACCCCTGCCAAGAGCAAAAACTGATTTGCCCACATGCAGCCCAGCCCTCTGATCTGTCCTTGGAGACAAAACAGGGAAACTGCTTCTTTGATCCGAAGCTATTTTTATCTGCCTCAGAGCGGTGCTTGTGGTGAATTCAGGGGTTTCATGGCGGGGTGGGGGGGTGGGAGGGGCCATCAGCAGGCTGGGGTAACCTTACCCTTGGCCCAGCCCTGTTAAGTGGCACCTTTTGTCTTCTGATGGTGCCAGAGGGGCCAGGTCTGGTTTACCTGCTGATGGCTCTCAGAACTGGGGTCCTCTTGCCCTGGCTGGCAGTGATGACCCGATGGTGGAGGAGGCAGAGGTTTTGTTGATGGCATGTGCTGGGGCGGACAAGGCCTGGGTAGTGGCCTTGCCTGCCCTCTGGGCTCTCCTCTTTTGCCCGCTGTCCCTGGCTCACCACCCAGCTTTTGGTCTCTGGGTTCCCAGTTCCTCCAGAACTTTGGGCAGAACCTCCCCCAGCAGTCCTGCCTGCCACCTTTTAAGGGGAAGGGGCATTCAGGAGGAAGGGGTGTCCGTGTGCTTGGCCTTGAGGACAAGGATAAGCCACAGCAGGGAGGCAGAAGGGATGGATGGTTGGGGGAAGCCTTCTTGGACAGACGTGGAGATGGAGATCATGGCCACAGGACAATATTTGGCCACCTCACTCGCGCTAGTTGCACCTTTGGCCCAGGTGTGGCTTCTTTCCCGGAGCCTGGCTTCCAGCGCGCAGAGGTGGGTAGGGCCTGCAACCAAGTGTGATGGTTCCTTTTCAGGGGGCAGCTGCACAGGCCACAGAGTACCCAGACATGCGGTCAGACATGATTCTGGCTGTGCCGGTGAGGGTGATCCTGGGTGAGATGCACACTGGAAGCAGCAGGCCTCACCCAATCTACTAAGGCCCTCAGTGCCACAGAGAGGCCAGGTAGAGGGGGGCTCTTCCCACCAGACTGCCTCAGCTGGGGCACTGGACTTCCCGCCTCTGGGCTAGCCTGGAGACCTCAGCACTTCCTGGCATTTGGGTCAGCCTGTGTTTGGACTGAGAGGATACCACTGGCACTCCCGGGTCTCACAGGGTCCGTGGCACAAAGATGGCATGGGAAGCTTGCCTGGTGACGTGACAGCAGCTTTCTCATCCCCAGGGGGTCATGTTTTGATGGGAGGAGATGACCAGAGGGATGTGGACAGAGCCTGGATGGTCAGGGTCCAAACACACATACCTTTGACCCTTCCTGGGGCAGGGGGAGAATCCTGAATTAAATGAATATTTGCCCAGTTGTTCACACCCCATCTTTTTTTTCTCCCTGTAGGATCCCAACAAATGTAATTTTTGCAATTCTTAAAAATAAACTGGCTTGGCCGGCGCCATGGCTCAATAGGCTAATCCTCCGCCTGTGGTGCCGGCACCCTGGGTTCTAGTCCTGCTCGGGGCGCCGGATTCTGTCCCAGTTGCTCCTCTTCCAGTCTGGCTCTCTGCTGTGGCCCGGGAGGGCAGTGGAGGATGGCCCAAGTGCTTGGGCCCTGCACCCCATGGGAGACCAGGAGAAGCACCTGGCTCCTGGCTTCCGATTGGTGCAGTGTGCTGGCCGTAGCAGCCATTTGGGGGGTGAACCATCGGAAAAGGAAGACCTTTCTCTCTCTCTCTCTCTCCACTGTCCACTCTGCCTGTCAAAAAAATAAATAAATAAATAAACTGGCTTGTGGCCAGCATTGTGGCATCCTGGGTAAAGCCACTGCTTGTGACGTTGGCATCCAATAGGTGTACCAGTTCATGTCCTGGTTGCTCTACTTCCGATCCAGCTCCCTGCTAATGGCTTTAGAAAGCAGTGGAAGATGGTCCAAGTGGTTGGGCCCCTGAACCCATGTGGGAGACCTGGAAGAAGCTCCTGGCTCCTGGTTTCAGATCGGCACAGCCCTGGCCCTCGTGGCCTCTTGGGAACTGAACCAGTGGATGGGAGATTGCTCTCTCTGTGTCTCTCCCTCTCAATCTCTGTTACTCTGACATTCAAATAAATGAACGTGGGAAATATCCTCACCTGTCCACCTGTGAGATGAACTCAGTTTCAGGAAGTGAAAGTCAGACTTCATTCTCAATCTTGCAAGCTCGGGTATCTGATGAGCAGGCACACCTGGAGCTCTTACAGCAAGAGAGCCCTATCCTAGCCCAGATCTTCCTCCCGGGGCTCCTCACTGCCTGAGTACTGTGGAGTGTGTAATCCTCCCGACTGTCACCTCCGTTACAAAGTTACCTCCGCCCTTCTCTGTACTTAAATTTCCTCTTGTGAGTTGGCTGTGCCATAACATCTGGTTTGCCTGGTGAGTTTTGCTACATCTGCAAGTCAGCTTAGAGTAATTTTCCATTCTGTGTTGAAAATGCACAAGCAGATATTTTCTTACAACAAACAAACCTTTTAAAAAAAAAAAACCTGGTTTATAAAGTCTTGTTCAATCCTTGCTCTCCTGGCTCCATCCTCCACCCCAAGTTTTACCAGTGGGGCCGTAGCACTCTGTAGGTTGCTGCTGTTTTAAAATTTATCATAGTGTGTCTGCTAGGGTGCTTTTGATCATGAGCGGCAGGAAAAAATGCTTCAGCCACTTGATGCAACACAGGCTTCCTCGACTAACTCAAATGACAAGTCCAGGCTGACTGGGTAGGCTTCAGGGCAGGCTTGCTCCAGAGCCTCAGTAGGTTACAAGTTTCACTTCTCCATGCTGTCCTGCACAATCTCAGCCTATCTGGACTTACCAGGTCCTAAGATGGCAGCCTCTAGCTTCTAGGCTGCAGGTCTCCTATCTCCTGTGCAGCCTGATGGGACCTCAGTTCCTGTGCTCACGGCTGTTGAAGGCTTTTTTATTTTAAAGAGTTATCCTTGTGAAAGAGTTTATTTATTTATTTATTTTAAAGATTTATTTATTCATTTGAAAGTCAGAGTTACACAGAGAGAGGAGATGAAGAGAGAGAGAGAGAGGTCTTCCATCCTCTGGTTCACTCCCCAGATGGCCACAACGGCCAGAACTGCACTGATCCGAAGCCAGGAGCCAGAAGCTTCCTACAGGTCTCCCATGTGGGTGCAGAGGCCCAAGGACCTGGGCCATCTTCTACTGCTTTCTCAGGCCATAGCAGAGAGCTGGATCAGAAGAGGAGCAGCCGGGACTAGAACCGGCACCCATATGGGATGCACTTCAGGTTAGGGTGTTAACCGCTGCACCACAGTGCTGACCCCTATGTTTTTATTTTTAAAAAAGATTTATTTATTTATTTATTTGAAAGAGTTATACACAGAGAGAAGGAGAGGCAGAGAGAGAGAGAGAGAGAGAGAGAGAGAGAGAGAGAGAGAGGTCTTCCATCTACTGGTTCACTCCCCAATTGGCTGCAATGGCCAGAGCTGTGCCAATTCAAAGCCAGGAGTCAGAAGCTTTCTCTGGGTCTCCCAAGCAGGTGCAGGAGCCCAAGGACTTGAGCCATTTTCTACTGCTTTCCCAGGCCATAGCTGAGAGCTGGATTGGAAGTTGAGCAGCTGGGACTCCAACTGGCACCCATATGGGATGCTGGCACTGCAGGCGGTGGCTTTACCCTCTATGCCACAGCACTGGGCCCTGTAGAGACTATCTTGAAAGGCAATGGCCATGTGCCCATCACTACCCCAGATACTGGAGGCCTGACCCAGGAAGCATGGATGGGCTCATCCCAGGACATGGACCCAATGTCTGGAGCCAGAAGAGGAGACGAAGCTCTGAGTCAAGGATCACCAGGTAGGAATGAGAGCTGCTGGGGAAGGGGAGGAACTATCTTGGTGCCAGGGAGACAGACAGCAACAAGTGTCCCCTAAGGGGACCCTGCACTGCCACGTCTATCAGGATTCATTTCTTTGCAACCTCCTGCACAGCTTTTCTGCTCATTGGTAAAGGATCTTTCACGCTTACCAGTCACATGGAGGATTTGGTAAGGCTCATGGTTAACCTGGGGCTAGGGGCTGGCGCCTGAGGCATGGATCCAAGCCTTGTCTGGTATCGCAAGGGAGGCTCCATCCCGTGATACCTTCCCTGCACGCATAGGTGGCAGCTGCTCTCGGGCTGCCCTGACAGCTCGTGCACACACTAGGGAGACCTCTGTCTGCAGGGCACTGTGGGCATCTGGGAGCCAAGCAGCAGATCTAAAGGATAGAAGGGAAGACAACAGCAAAAGGTGTCCCTGAGCTGTCAGCCAGAGCCCCAGGAGCAGGGACAGGGAGAGAGAGGCTCAGGGAGACGTGAGGGGTGCAGGGGTGCAGAGGGCCCTGCTATCATCTGCCACGGGCAGTACCGCGCCCCCTGCTGCTCCTGCTGAGAACCTGCTGGCCACCCTCCGATCACAGTGGGCATCCTGATGGTGGCCATCCTTCTAAGTGTCCAGCTCTGGCCTGACCCCAGGTCCCTGATGCTGTTGACACTTTGATTGCTGAAGGAGATGGTACCTGGGGAACCTTAAAGGGCCCTGTCCACGGTGCAGCCTCTGAATCACCACCCGTGCAAGCCTTCCAGGGGACCTCACACCAGAAGCTGCAGGACCCCAGGAAACTCACAGCTGTCGCCGAGAGGAAGCTCAGGTAACCTGGAAGGGAAACCCCAAGCGCCCACTAACCGCACAGTCCAGGGCTCTGCCTGTGCCTCCTGCTAGCTGCGTGTCCACTAAGCTGTTTAGATAACCTCACTCTCTCATCCCCAGGTCCCAGTGGGGATAAACGAAATCCTTTGGGCCTCTGAGCAGAGACCCTAAAGGCCAAGAGTGAGCCCATAACAAGGCGTCATTAAAAGGGGCTCCCAGTGTGCCGAGGAGCAGCTAGCAGGGGGAAGTCCCCATGCTTGGAAGTGCACAAGGCTGCCCAACCCCCAGGAGCACTCGTTTGTCTGTGGCTCTTAGACCCCCCCGTGGCAGGTGCTCCTCCTTGGCCTCTTGGGCTGAGGTCCGGGCTCGCCCTAGGGCTCTGTCCTCTGTCTGTTCTTCAGATTTCCACATGACCCATGAGCTGAGGCCCCCTGTGTGTCTGCCTGGGGCTCTGTCCTCAGATCTGACGCATCCCTTTCCTGCCTGGCTGACAGCTCCTGAACTCTGCCAAAATGAACCACCACCTTCCTGACCCCTGCCGCGCAGCCTCTGCAGTCCCTGGCCCCGGGGAATGGCAGCTGCATCCCTCTGGGGTTGTCCTGGCCGCCACTCACACCACGTCCAATGAAGTGGAAAGCCCACTGGGCTCCGTCTGTCCTGGGCAACCCCTTCTCATCACTTTCAGCTCCTCTAATGTAGATGCGTTAGTGGGCCAGGCCCCATCTGCCTCCACCATCCATCTCTCCCACATGGTTTGTTCTTAACCCAGCCAGGGAGACCTTTCTGAAACGCAAGGCCCATGAGGTCCCTCCTCTGGCTGAGGGCTTGCAGCCCCTCCCCACTTTGTCTCCCTGGGAGGCCCCATGCGACCTGGCCTCCCACTCCCCAGTGAATTTCTTTCTTTTTTTTTTTTTTAATTTTTTGACAGGCAGAGTGGACAGTGAGAGAGAGAGACAGAGAGAAAGGTCTTCCTTTGCCGTTGGTTCACCCTCCAGTGGCCGCCGTGGCCGGCGCACTGCGCTGATCTGATGGCAGGAGCCAGGTGCTTCTCCTGGTCTCCCATGGGGTGCAGGGCCCAAGTACATGGGCCATCCTCCACTGCACTCCCTGGCCACAGCAGAGAGCTGGCCTGGAAGAGGGGCAACCGGGACAGAATCCAGTGCCCCAACCGGGACTAGAACCCGGTGTGCCGGCGCCGCAAGGTGGAGGATTAGCCTAGTGAGCCCCGGCGCCAGCCCCCCAGTGAATTTCATCACCTTCCACTCTGTCTGTCCCATCCACATGGGCATCCTTGCTATTCCTACAATTGTCTTGCCCCAGGACCTTTGCACAGTCCCTGCCATCTGCCCCAGAATGCCTTCCCTCCATGGTCCACTCTCCCCCCTCCCCAAGTCATCACTTAAGCCTCACTTGTTCCCCAGAGCCCACCCTGGCAGCTCCCTTTCCTCACCCCTGCTGCACTCTCTGGTTCTCCTCCACGGCTCCACAAGGCAGGGGTGCTCACGCGTCCTGCTCATGGACATGTTGTCCATCTCCAGAGTGGTGCCTGGAGTCTGAGCATGCTTGGCCTGTCAGTCAGGGTAATTGGGTTAGGCTGCAGAACGAGCACCCCCAAGCATTGCTGTTTAGCACTGGGACATTCACTTCCCTCCATGTTCCTCGGCCAGTGTGGGCCCGTGGGGAGCTCTGCTCTCACGGTCCCTCCGGGGCCTTCCATCTGCTTCTGCGGTTTCCATGAGGGAAGACGGGGTGGGGGAGCTGTGCATCGGCCTCATGCTTTCTCCAGAAGTGACTCAGCTCACAGCCGTCCCCGTGTCTCTCATCTCTGTTCACAGGCTCCAGGCTCCATGTCTTCCTGGGTGCACCACATGGAGCCCGATCTCACTTACTCAGGGGGTGCGTTGAGGCCACACATCGACTCTCCCCAGAAGAGCCGTCTACACGGGGGTTTTTAGCTTTGCACCCAGCCCTGGGGCTGCGATGTGGACCGGTGTGTTTCCCAAGGGGGTGTCTGAGGCAGGTATTTGGCTGCACCTTTGAGGAGGGGCCTGGGGGCAGGAAATGCAGACAGGACGCATCTGCAGATGGGCTCTGGGCAAGCTGGCCTCCTGTGGACAGCTGGCAGGTGCTCCTGTGGCTCCCAGGCTGGGGTCCTGCTCTCCCCCTCCCCCACACAGGTAAGCCCTCACTTCTGCTCTCCCATGGACTTGGCTGGGATCCTCCAGGGTCCCTTTCTGCACATACGACACTGGTCATGGACATACAGCCTGTGTCGCACTGGAGGTGAGAGCTGGAATGTTCCCGTGTACATGGAGGGCAGGGACCCAGAAACAATAGGGGAGCAGCACTGCTGACCTGCGCAGCACCCAAAGGAGGAGGCTGGGAGGGACCTGCTGAGCCCGGGGGCGGGGGTAGGGTGGCTGTTGGGCTTCAATTCCCCTGCATCTACAGTGGGGTGGGATGTAGGCTGTGTGCCCACGACCCGTGTTGGGCATGCAGAAAGGGACCCTGGCATCACCGTGCAGCCTGTGTGACTGAGACCTGGATTGGCCCTGCCATAGCCCCTGCTCCTTGGCACAGTGGGGATTAAGCTCAGGATGATGCCCCGGGAAAGTGGGGCCGGCGTCCAGCATTGTGATGGCTGGAAAACATTTCAAGTTCTTGTGTAGAACTGTCTGTGGTGGAGAGATAAGGGAGAGTCCTGGCACAGGCAGCGGCGGCTTCTTAACTAGTTTGTGCAAGAACAGCAGGCTTATTTTAGCCTTGGGGCCGGGTAGAGCGTGGCCTTAATCAGCAGCTAAGTTGACACCGGCTAGGCCAGTGCCAACCCAGACCCGGAAGACAGGGCCAGAGCCAGTGTCTGCCAAGGGGTCTGGCACCAGGGGCCCTCTCCTGACCCCTGGGTGTGGGCAGTTGACGGGTCTTGGAAGGAACCCGGGTTTGAGAGGGGACATCTGGGCACCTCTGATCTGTGTCCCAGGGCCTAGAGTTGGGAGGGGCTGTGCCTGCCCAGTGCAGTGGGAGTTGAGTGAAGTGAATATGGGGGACCTAGGGCCCAGCAGCTGGGGAGGGGCTGTCCCCCTGCAGCAGTGGCATGAGCAGCCTCCTCGGCTCTCCTGTCTGTTCTCGTTGCTCCTCCTGGGGTGCTCGTATCAGAACTCTGCCCAGCCCCCAGCAGTGAAGCTATGTGGCTAAGGCCTCCCCTTACTCGGCCCAGCTCAGGCCCCACAATTTGCCCATCGAGGCTGCCACAGGTGCCACCTGATAGGAAGGTGAGCCTGCTGGGGACAGCGTGTGCTCAGCCAGCACGATGATGATGAAAATGATGATGAAGATGATGATGGCGGTGTTCTTACCCCCCCCCCCCCGGGGTCGGCTCTGCCATGCAGCTCCCCTCCCAGGTGTGCCTTGGCTCACCCCTGCTCCAGCTCCACCAGCTGCTGCTCCTCCCCATCTCCTGGAGGGGCCATACCCTGCTTGCACTTCCTCCCTTCCTGGAATCGTTGGCCGTGCACTTGGTGGAGGATGGCGGTCACTCTGGGATTCCCAGAGAGACAATGCCATGAGCTGGTTTTCCAGGTCAGCATGAAGGTGAAGAGAATACTGGAAAACTGCTGCCCGTGGTGATCCTGGGACCCATGCTATGACCCTGAGTGACCTCCCACCCTGCTCTAGCCCCGGCATTCCAGGTTCAGTCTCTCCAGAACCCGACTCTCCTTGGGGACCCCATACCCTCTCCTTCCATTCAGAGGGGACCTCTGAGCTCTCACCCCAGCCTCAACATGGCTTTCCTCTATTCCTAGCATCAGAAAGCCCAGAATCTTCTTCTCTCTTAGGGACAGGTGTGGCTGCTGGCTCCCTGCAGGGTCTGGCCCTGCAAACCATCCAGGAGGCTGCTTGTCTGTGTGGGTCCCCACCTGAGCCCTTCCTCTCCAGTCACCCTCAGGGAGCAGGGTACTCAGGAGGAAGGAGGTGTGGGCAATCCAGAGGGGGCTCCCTGCCCTCTGACGGTGGGCTGTGCAGGCACAGAGAGCTGGGATTGTGTCTCAGCATCTGGGTGATGTAGTTGGTCACCTCCTTTCCCTGGGCATCGGTGCCCTTCTGAGATGCATGGGAGGCAGGGTTATTGCACCAGTCAACAAGCTCTCTCACACCCAGCTCTGAGCACAGAGTTCCTGGACAAGGGCTGCCTGTATTCCCAGTAGCTGCAAAGTCGGTAGCAGGCTCAGATTCTCCGGGGAGCCCAGCCTTTTTGCTGGAGGTCATTGACATAAGGAACCTCTCTCCAGGAGGCAGCTTGCCAGCCCTTGCATAAGGAGGTGAGGAGTGTGTGTGTAGGGGGCACTGAATTGCCTCTGTGGTCTCTGGATGACCCAGGTCAGTGAGGGCATGGAAGTAAAGGCTTCAGACCCCACCCCAGCCCAGAAGACCAGCTGCAGGGCCAGCTCAATCCCACTTAACAATTCATGTACCCTTAGGAAGGGCCATGACAGTGCTGGATGCCTTTTCAGCCCATCTGTGCCAGGGCTGCAAAGGGCAACCCAGCCTGAAGGTGATCCTGACAAAAAGGAGAGGGGAGTGGCTTCCGGGGATGATTCCTGATTTGTACAATTGCAAGGGGCAGCGTCTCTGGAGCCAGAGAAGATAACAAATCAAATGCATTCTCGTGTGAGGGAGATCGCACCCTGCGTCTCGGGTGCAGCTCTGCTGCCACTGCGTATGTGAGGTGCAATCCTACTGCATTGTGGAGAGAGTTGCAGGAGGGACTTGGTTACGCTACCGAGTGATGCCCACACGGCCATCACGCCTTCTCATCCTGTGATATCAGGCAAAGGGCTGTGTCCTGGAGCCCAGGCTCAGCAGAGAAAGCCCTAAGAGCTGGGCTCTGTGGTCTCCTTCCAATCAAAGGGAATTTCTACCTCTTTGCATGGAAGAGGGCTACAGAAATGCAGCCAGGTCCACACAGGTGCACTGGAGCCCTCACCGGTGTCACACAGCTTTTCTGGCTCTTCCCAGGCTCCTTCCCCAAGCCCTGCACACTCAGTCAGCTCTCTTCACCTTTTATTAAGGAGCTGCTGGACAGGAGGACCGCAGCTCTCCCCACCCATTCCTTGCAGAGTGTTAGATACTTGGAAAGTGCCTGCCTTCGATCTTTCCAGCAATCGGCACCTTTGAGGCAGGTTCAAGGTTTTACCTTGAAAGGAGAGGCGAAGATGGCAGGGGATTTTTGACCCAGTACATCATCTACATGCCAGCCATTGGCCTAGGTGCCAGGCAAGAGTGATAAAAATCCCTGCTTGCGTGTGAGTTTGGAGGAGACACGTACGTACCCCGGGCATCATCTGTGTGCCAGAAGGAGATGGTACTTGGCAAATGCAAGACAGAGCAAGCAGGATTAAGGAGCCTGGGCTGGGTGAGGTCAGGTGCTGGGCTGGATTCTATGTGGAGTCCTCAGAGCAAGTCCCGGTGACTAGGGGATGGTGAACAAAGGCTGCAGGAAGTGTGTTCTAGACAGAGGGAACAGTGCCTGCAAAATCCCTGAGATAGGACAGGACTTGAGTGCTCCAGGAAGACTGGGAAGGCCAGTGTGGTTGGAGCACAGCATGAGGTGGGGGAGTGGGAGGTGAGGTGAGAGGGCCTTGGGGGTCCTGTGGAGGCTTGACCTCTTCCTCAGAAAGTGGGAGCCATGGGACAGCTGGAGCAGAGGAGGGACATTAGGTTGAAAGGTCCTTGTGACTGCTGTGTCCATGGAATGCAGACAAAAGTGGGACAGGTGAGAGGCCTGGAGAGGCACCTGCTGTCAACCAGGTGAGAGGGGGTGGTGGCTCATGCCAAGACCGCAGAACTAGAGGGTCGTGCTCAGATTGCAGGTATATTTTGCAGAGTGAGCCATCAAGATTTCCTGACTTATGGTTTGGAAATGAGTTTGGGTGTGTCCAAAAGGCTCAGGTGTTGAAGGCCTGGGCCTCAGGAGGGGATGTGGAGCATTTCAGAGGTGCCTGGGCCTAGTGGGAGGTCCTTAGGTTGCTGGGGGTGTGTCCCTGGAAGGTTGTTCTCCTGTGAAAGTTGTTGTAAAAGTCCAAGTTTGGGCCCAGTCTCTCTGATTCTTGGCTTGCTATGTGGTCTTTCTTCTCTACATGCTCCACTGTCTGCCACCCTCGGCAGAGAGTAAACCAATGGGACCGTCTGTCCACGGACCTTGAACCTCCTGAACTATGGGCTAAATAACCATTTTTGTGTAACAGGTATTTTGTGATGGTGACACTGGCTGATGCATACACTGACCATTGGGAGTGGAATTCAGTGGGGAGGATGAGTCAACCATGGCCCCAAGGGCTTTGGCCTGCACCACTGGATGGATGGAATGGAGTTGGGGAAGGTGCAGGCCATGCAAGTTGGGCAAAGAACGATGAGTTCAAGTCCTAGACTGCTGAGTTGGAGATGCCCATTAGAGGCCCAAGTAGACTGTTGAGTAGGTGATCTACTCACGATCCCTGAGTGTGTTAGGAGTGGGACTGGATAGGGGAGTTCCGATTTTTCTGATCTCTCCATCTATGCCTCCCTTTATCACTCCTTGATGTTTTCTCTCTTCCAGTAGTTTTGAGAATTAGACAGTGGAAGGTAATTTATGTCTTATTTGTTCTTGGACTGGAAAGCCAGGATTTCCCCAATCCTGGGCAATGTTTACTTGGGTGTAGCTAGCAGCTCCCACCACAGCGCTGCACAGCCTTTGTGCAAAATCCATTTGGCCTGCTCCATGCAGCGGTGTGAGTGTCCGTGCGCCTGTCTCTCTCTTTCGACTGTGAGGTCCCAGCAGGAAGGGGAGGCCTTGCTCGTCTCTGGACTCTCCACCCCGGGCTCCTGAAGTGACTCTGGCTGTGGAGTTCAGTGTGAGGCTGTGGAACACAAGGGCCTCTGAGGGACTCCTGTCTCTACCTGGGAAGTCCTGAGCATCCTTCCCTAGCATTCTTACTAAAAGAATATTTTTGTGGCTTTCTTATTTCCAGAATTTGGCCATTTTTCCTCCTTTTGGGTTGTTTGTCTTTTGCTTTTTGATTTGCTAGAATTCTTTAATATGTTGGCCACTAAATTTTTGTCATCACGTTTCAAATATCTTCTCCCTGTAGTGGCTTATGTTTTTGTTTTGTTTATGATTTTCTACTCATAGAATTAAAAAATGTATCATAGGAAAGTTCATTAATCTTTTCCTTTGTGGCTTTTTCTGTGTGTGTTCTTTGAGGAATCTTTTTTATGGTGAGATCATAAAAGATACTCTCCAATATTGTCTTCTAAAAGTTTTACTTTGTGTTTAGATTGTTAAATTGATTTTTCCTTAGTGGTACAAAGTAAGGATCTGCTTTTATATTTTCCCATTTGAGCAACTAGTTTTCTTGATATCATTTATGGAAAAATTTGTCCCCACTACATTTTAAAATGGGAGACCAGGAGGAAGTACCTGGCTCCTGGCTTCGGATCGGCACAGTGCGCCAGCTGCAACGTGCCGGCTATAGTGGCCACTTGGGGGGTGAACCAATGGAAAAAGGAAGACCTTTCTCTCTGTCTCTCTCTCTCTCTCTCTCTCTCTCACTGTCTAACTCTGCCTATCAAAAAAAAGATTTATTTATTTATTTGAAAGGAAGAGTCACAAAGAGTGAGGGGGGAGAGAGAGGAGAGGGAGAGAGGGAGAGAGGGAGAGAAGGAGAGAGGGAAAGAGGGAGAGAAGGAGAGAGGGAGAGAGGGTGAGAAGGAGAGAGGGAGAGAAGGAGAAAGGGAGAGAGGGAGAGAAGGAGAGAGGGAGAGAAGGGAGTGATCTCTAAATGCCCACAATTGCCAGGTCTGGGTCAGAGAGAGAGAGAGAGAAAATCTTCCATGGGCTGGTTCATTTCCCAAATGGTCGCAACAGCAGGGGCTGGGCCAGACTGAATCCAGGAGCCTGGAACACAGTCAGGGTCCCCTGTGTGGGTGGCAGGGGCCCAAGCACCTGGGACATCCTGTGCTGCTTTCCCAGGTGCATTAGCCAGGAGCTGGGTTGGAAGTGGAGCAGCTCGGACTCCAGCTGGGGTCTATATGGCTTCACCCACTATGCCACAATGTTGGCCCTGTCCCCACTATTTTTGACACCATCTCCTTCACACATTGTTTCTCTATATGTGTGGCTTGGCTTCTGAGCGCTTCCCGCAAGAGGGTCCTTGGGTCAATACTGTGGTGGAATGAGAAGGCCATGCCAAGGTGGCCACTGGCAAGCGAGTGTCAGTTACTCAGGAATGGCTTTGAAACCCACCTGGCAATGGAGCCTGCCTGGCAACAGGCTGTGATTGGTTGGGGCATAGACCGCCCCTTGACCAGATTGGCTGGTCTTGGCTATATAAGATGTGGTTCCAACTGTAATAAACGAGTCTGCGGGCTGCTCGCCTCAAGCCTGCTTTCACCCGACTCCCGGGGTCTGTATGGTGACTCCCCGCCTCTTGCCACCACCACGCTGCTCCTCTCAGAAACAAATCCACTGCAACATTGTTGAGAAATCAACGGCAACAAATACTACACTGCTTTAATGACTGCTTCATTATAACTTCTGCTGTTTGATGAGACAAATATTCTCTTCTGCTTCTTTTAACCCATATTTTTGATAAAATTCTTGGCCTTCAGTTATATATGCATATATTTTATTTATTTGAAAGTCAGAGTTAAACACACACACACACACACACACACACACACGGGGAGTGGGGGGGGGGAGGTTTTCCATCTGCTGGTTCATTCCCCAGTTGGCTGCAATGGCTGGAGCTGTGACAATCTGAAGCCAGAGATTTCTCTGGGTCTCCCAGACGGGTGTAGGGGCCCAAGCTCTTGGGTCATCTTCTACTGCTTTCCCAGGCCATAGCAGAGAGTTGGATCAGGAGTGGAGCAGCCAGGACGTGAACTGGCACCTACATAGGATGCTGGCACTGCAGGTTGCAGCTTTACCTGATATGCCATCGCACCAACCCCTATATTTCCCCTTTTCAAAAAAGATTTATTTATTTGAAAGGCAGAGAGACAGGGAAAGAAGGAGAGACAGAGAAAGAACTTCCATCCACTGGTTTGCTCCCCAAATGGCCACAACAGCCCGGGGACTGGGCCAGGCCCAAGCCAGGAGCCAGGAACCCCATCTGGATCTCCCATGTGGGTGGCAGGGGCCCAAGCACTTGAGCTATCACCTATTGCTTCCCAGGTGCATTAGAAGGAAGCTGGGGGCGAGCTGAGTAGTCAGGACTCCAGTTGGCACTCTGATACGGGATGCAGGTGTCCCAAGAGATAGCTTAATCCACTGAGCCACAGCACCAGCCCTGGCGTTTGCTGTTTAAGCTGCTGGGCTAAGGTAAATTGCTATAATAGCCCAAATAGAATAAGATAACTCTCAGTAATAATTTTCAGTAATAATTGGGAAATAAAGGCTTTCTGGAAATAAAATGCACTGTGCAAATTTTCTTAAACTGAATCTTAAACGTATGATCATGCCAGTTGAAAGTGAATTTTGTTAAGGTAGAATTGGCTACAAGTGGTAGAGTTTAGACCATCACTCAAAGATATTGCTGGTGTAACATTTCATTTCCTTGATTAATTCTTTAGCTTTAAAGCAGTTAATTACAAAAGGCTACATTTCAGGGCCACTGTCGTGGTGCAGCAGGTTAAGCTACTGCCTGTGATGCCGGCTTCCCATAGGGGCGCCGGTTCCTGTCCCAGCTGCTCCATTTCTGATCCAGCTCCCTGCTAATGCACCTGCGAAAGCAGTGGAAGATGACCCAAGTGCTTGGGCCCCGACACCCACATGGAAGACCTGGATGAAGCTCCTGGCTCCTGGCTTCAGCATGGCCCAGTCCTGGCTGCTGCAGCCATTTGGGGAGTGAACCAGCGGGTGGAAGATTTCTTTCTCCCTCTCTCTGTAACTCTGCCTTTCAAATAAATAAATAAATAACTTTTTTTAAAAAGGCTAAATTTAAATTAAGAATCAGTGATATTTCATGTATGAACTGAAGTGTGTAGTTGTCAAACATGTACACTAGCTCCCACGGCTTCACTGTTTGAACTTCCAAGGCCAGTTCACGTCTCAAGTGGTCACATAGAGAGAAGCGAGGCCATCAGCCTTGGGTCCTTGTCCTCACAATGGTTGTGCTGCCAGTGCCGACTCCCAGGGGCCCTGTTACCCAGGGACATTGAAGGTGGCTGCTGTGCCCCTGCAGCCTGTGACCTTCCGTGTAGGCCAGTCCCCATGGGGTGGTCACCTGTGCCCCCCGGAGTTCCATGAATTAACATGTCTGTGGAGCTCAATGCTGCCTGAGGGAAAAGTGAGGAGCAGGTGCTAGCATGGGGTTCAGAGAATGCTAAGGGTCCATCTGCCCTTCACTGAAGGTGCCAATCAGCTTGGACCACTGGGCCCTGCCTTAACTGGCCACGCTGGCAGTGGCATCCCCAGGGCCACAGTAAGCAGCTGGTGCATTTGCAAATACAAGTAGACTTTGCTGTTAGACCCTGGAGACTTGGGAAGTGAGATGGGATGTTAGTGGGGGTGGGATGTAAGAGGTTTGGGGGGAGTGGAGCTGTGGCAGGGATGTGGGATGAGTAGATGTGTTTGGGGGTCACTTCCTCCACTTGCCATGGGGACAACTAGTACACCTGCAACCTAACAGGAGGGTTTGGGGGGGAGTGGGGAAGGCCCAAGGCTCATGTGGAGGTGCACAGTCTGGGGGAACCTCTTTACCCTTTACTCACTGGCCAGAAACATTGATATCTCCTCCCCAACCCATCCCAGCCAGGCACCCCTTGGCTAGCCGCAGCTTCCTCCAGGTCTCCCACATGGGTGCAGGCACCCAAGAACTTGGGTCATCTCCCACTGACTTCCCAGGTGCATTAGCAGGGAGCTGAGCCAGAAGTGGAGCAGCCAGGATTCGAACCAGCACCCATATGGGATGCTGGCACTGCAGGCAGAGGCTGCCCCATGGTGGGTATTTTCAAAACACGGATTCAGGCTTCCCTGGAAGGGCCCTGGAGTCAGACCTCTGGGTCCTTCCTCAAGCGAGGATGGGTGAGGGCTTGCTTTCGGAGCCTCAGTCTGCTCAGCTGTAACCCCGAGGAGGCCCCTGCTGGCCTGCATGGGAAGCAGCTGTCCTGACGGATCTCAGTTCATCCCAGGAGCTGTGCTGTCCACAGTGACAACGACAACAGCTGTACTGGTGTGGAGGAGGCAGGTGGTGGCCGCCTGTCTGCGGCCCTGGCCCCCAGGGACAGAATGAGTGGAAGAAGTGTAGACTCGGCCGGCGCCGTGGCTCACTAGGCTAATCCTCTGCCCTGCGGCACCGGCACACCGGGTTCTAGTCCCGGTTGGGGCGCCGGATTCTGTCCCGGTTGCCTCTCTTCCAGGCCAGCTCTCTGCTGTGGCCCGGGAGTGCAGTGGAGGATGGCCCAAGTGCTTGGGCCCTGCACCCCATGGGAGACCAGGATAAGTACCTGGCTCCTGCCATCGGATCAGTGCGGTGTGCCAGCAGAAGCGCGCCGGCTGCTGCGGCCATTGGAGGGTGAACCAACGGCAAAGGAAGACCTTTCTCTCTTTCTCTCTCTCTCTCTCACTGTCCACTCTGCCTGTAAAAAAAAAAAAAAAAAAAAAAAAGAAAAGAAAAGAAAAAAGAAGTGTAGACTCTGCTGCTGCCTGCTTTCCACCGGCTGCGTCACCTGACGGCCACAGGGCCCGTTACAGCCCTGCAGTGCTGAGTGTTGAGGCTCCCTTGGTGACGGTGACGGTGACAAGGTGGCTCATCCAGCACAGGGGCCGTCAGCTCTTCTCTGAGGACTCATGTGTGGCTGCATCTGAGATCACCCGAGTGGTCAGGGACCCCTGAGCCTGAGCCTCCTCTCGCTAGGATGGGACCATGCTCCTGTGGGAGTGAGGGGTGCTGATGCCCGGGGCACTCTGTCTAATCCAGACCAAGGCTTCATGCACGCTGCCATGTGTGTATGTGCTGTGCCTGTATGTGTCCCCTGTGTGTCCTATGTTTGTGCTGTATTCCATGCATGTGCTGTGTCCCTTGTGGGTGTTGTATCTCCTGTGTGTAATGTGTGTGTGTGTGCTCCACGTGTGTCCGTGCTGTGTCCCCTGTGTGTCCCGTGTGTGTGGTGTGTGTCCCTGTGTGTCCCATGTCAGTGCTGTGTCTCATGTGTGTCCTATGTGTCCCGTGTGTGTGCTGTGTCCCTGTGTGTCCCATGTGGGTGCTGTGTCCCTGTGAGTCTCATGTAGGTGCTGTGTCTCCATGTGTATCATGCGTGTGGCACATGTGTCCCATGTGTGCCATGTCCTGTGTATGGTGTACTTCCCATGTATGTGGTGTGTGTCCCATGTGTGTGCCATGTCCCATGTGTCCCGTGTGTGTGGTATGAGTGTCCCATGTGTGTGCCATGTCCTGTGTGTCCCATGTATGTGGTGTGTGTGTCCCGTGTCCTTGTGTGCCTTTGTGCATGCTGTAAAATCCTGTGCCTCACATCTGCAGAGCCCTGTCAGGGCCTCCTTTTTGTCCACTGCATAGAGAAGGCTGAGCCGGGTGAGGAGGGCGGGGCTTCGTCTCTGGGGCAGATTGCATGGACCGGAAGGGCTTTCTGTCTTGCTGGTGACGAAGTGTTCATACAGATGGGGCCTCAGAGGGGACCCGGATGTCTGCCGCCATCTCGGCTGATGCCTGGCTATGGGAATGACCAGAGATGTCACCCCAGGCCCCAGGCATGTAGCAGAGCCTGCTGGGGCTGCTGCAGCCTCAAAGCCACGAGGGTGACAAGGGTCTCGATTTGGCTGTCCCAGGCTCAGCTCTGAAGTTCCGGTCACCCTACACAGCCTGGCTCCTGTGCCTCTCACACTCCCCCGTGTTGCCTCTGCCACCACGCTGGTGACACCACACATGTCCCTCCCGCCTGACCACAGGCTCTCTCCTCCTCTCCTCTCACTCTCCCTGACTGCTAATGGGGTCGGGGTGAGGGCTCCGGGGACGGTGTCAATTAGGCCACGGTTCGGGCCCTTTGTGCCCTCTGACCCTGGAGCGCCACTAGGGGCTGAGGAAGGGGCAGGCATCCTGGGATTAAGTGGCTTCTGATGGACCACAGGCAGCGGTGCCGCCCCCAGGGACAGGAGCCCTCCTGGGAGGCCTGGCCCATTTGCAAAGGAAGCTGCAGATTCTTGGGAGGGAAGCTGTCACTCAGTATTCCTGATTAAGGAGTGACTTAGTTCGCTGCTTCGAAATCCCACGTGAGTAGGGCTCCTTTTCAATAGAAGTTTGTGCTGTGTGTGGTCTCGAGGAACAGGTCTGTGTCCCCGGTAGCAGATCGCCCAGGTGAGCCACAGCATCACCTGCCCCCGGGGGCAACCATGCTGACTCTCGTGTGGAATACACTGTGCCAGTGCCCCGTGCTCTCCCGCTTGGTGTCTGGGATGCTTCACATTTCTGCAGCGCGGAAGCTGCCTGGAACGGGCTGTCCCTGCATCCGGCTGCACGCGTGCCCGAGTTTCTCTCGGGGATCCTGCGTCAAGTGACGTGGCTGGGTGTATGTGATGATCTGTCTTGAGGTGTCAGTCGTTTTCCAAGGTGGCCATCCCAATGCACAGTCCAGAACGTGAGCTCCGTGGTCTGTGTCCTGTTGATCTCAAGTCCTCATTGCTGGAGCCTGTGGTGTTTACCAAACAGATGGGCGTGAAATGGAATTTTACTGGGCCTGATGTACATTTCTCTGATCACTCGTGATTGAGAGGCTTGCTGTGTTATCTGTGTCTCCTTGTTTGTGCTTTGCCTGTTTTTCTCTGAAGAGTTGTCAGGGGCCCAAGCACTTGGGCCATCAGGGAGATGGGTCGAAAGTGGAGCAGCCAGGACTCGAACCGACACCTGTATGGTATGCCAGTACTGCAGGTGGAGGCTTCACCTCTATGCTATAGTCCCGACCCCGTGTAAGAGCTCTTCACTCTGATGTTCCTGTCAGTTGCCTCCTCACTTTCTAGGCTTTCTTTTCCTGCATGGCTTTGACTCAAACCACTTCCGTGTCCTAGGAAACCTGTACTGGCTGGAAGAGCAGTTCCCACGCCAGCTTCCAGCTGGAGTAGCCACTTGACACATCAGTGGGTGTGGACTCAGGGTGCTGGGTCTCCACTCAGCCACCTAAACCTTCTGCACCTGCTCATATGTCACGGGAAGGCCACTGGAGAAAGCAGGGTGCATCGTTATTAATTTACCAACGTAGAGACCATGCACTAGGGCCAAACACCTAGCTGCCTGTTTATCTGCTAGAGACAGAACCCATGGTATTCATAAAAACATTTCAGTGTGTGTTGTGAGAAGTTCCAAGTGAGAACTAAAAAAAATCTCATTCGATAAAAATATCTTATTAAAGTGATGAATGTATGAGGCTGAGAGTTGACAGGTGTCTGTCAGGCAAAGCAGCTGTCCTGGGCACCAGCCCACCCCCAAGAAGGTTCTCATCATGCCAAGTCCAGCTGAGTCCACAACTCTAATGGAAGGCTGTCCTGGCTGGTTCAGACTGTCCAGCTTTTGCTGTGAACCTCTCAGCCCTACCCCAGAAAGAGGGGCTCTTCTCCCCATCATCCCCCCCCCCTTCCCAGTGGGAGGCAGAGCCACACACACACACACACACACACAGGATCACACGCTTTCAGTTACATCCTGATTCCGCACCACTGGAAACACAGAAGTTCCCACACTCCTTGGAGAAGACTCCTTGTTCTGTAGCCAGGGTAACAAGCAGCAGCATAGACTGTTTTCAACCCTTTCAGGGGCCCTGGGGAACGTGGTTTGCAGCCAGCCAACCAATGCCAGCTTGCTGGCTGAAACTCAGCCAATCAGGGAGCAGATTCACCAACAGAGCTGCTGAGTGTCAGCCAGTTGAATACCATCTCTCTCACCCAGTAACATTTGAGGGATGGCAAATGACATCACCCCCAGCCTTGATGATTGGCTAATCCCTCAAATCCTGGCTGTGTTCTCTTCGAGGTGGTGGTGCCAATTAGAGAGAGCCTGAGCAGCAGAGGTCTCTCCAGCTTGAGTGAGCGATGTGTTCAGCTTTGCTTTTTCTTTTGGAGTTGAGGGACAGTTTCATCATCTTTGACAAGATTCACACAGTGTTTACATTATGACCACGTTCAAGCCTTTCATAGCAAAACGCTTTCCTGCATGACTTTCTTTGTTTTTCCTGGAGTTAATGATTGCCGTGTAGTTCTCATTTGCTTAATTTTCTTTTCTTGTCTTGCATAACGTTTTGGTTGTGGCTGGAGTGGATAGTGACTCTGTTTTTCACACTTACTTAATTTTTCTGCACTTTTCCCTACATGCATCCTCAAACTTCTCCCCGCCACCAGTGCCCCTTCCATGTGGCCCTTTTCTCTCACCATGTTCCACCAATTCCATCTTCCTGCAAAATCTCCTGAGGAACTCCTGACCTCCCCTGCTGCCCTGGGCATTCGGGCTCTCCCAGGGATAAGGGTGAGCCCCACACTGGCAGGGATCTGAGGGGGAACCACAAGTGGACCATGTCCTGTGTCCTCTGGTGGCCACATTGGAGGTGACGGATGCCCCATCATATTTATGGTACTAACTATTCCAGCCCACAGTTCCCCCAAGAGAAATGGGTCAGTTGTGGAGCTACCATGTCTGGAGGTGGGAGGGGAGCTGTAGAGCTGATTACCATTGCACAGAAAATGCTGACTGGGGTCCACATTGTGGTGCCCCTATGAGCCATGTGGGAGACCTGGGTGGAGCTCCTGACTCCTGGCTTCTGTCCCCACCCATCCCCAGCTTATGTGGCCATCTGTGGAGTGAACCAGCAGATGGAAGATCTCTCTTTCTCTCTCTCTCTCTCTAACTCTGACTTTCAAACAAATAAATCTTTAAACAAGAAAATGCTGAGCAGTGCTTCTCTGGGAAAAGGGACAGGGTGTGAGCCTGGATTTGTGTCCTGCACACCAGAGTCACATCGTATTTTTAGAAAGTACATTCATCCTCTTCCCATGGCTAATTCCCCTTTGTTCTTCTATTTCCTGGTGAAATAAATCATGCTGTGATTGGCTAATTGGAGCTTTTAAACTTTTTATTGAAGATAATTATAAAGGATTTGCTTATGGAATTAGTAGGGATTTGAAAAAAAAAAAAAAAAACCAAGTGGAACGGCAGTGCTTTGAGACTGGGCTGTTGTGGACAGGCAGGCAAGGTCTCCAGGCAGCCTCATGGGAGGTGGACAGGCTCCAGCACCCCTGTCCCCAGAGGGCCTCCCATTGTCAAGGGCTGTCCCTGGGGTCTGGGAACTCCATGAGCCCAGGCCACATGTCTGGAGGAGGCAGCCCGACATGGAATGCAGGCACGCGTGGGGTCACACGTGGTTCTGCTTCCCGTGGAAGCCGGAGGCCGTTCCTTTTTGCCTGTCTGCTCTTTTGTTGGGAAGTTTGCATCATCCACCTAGGGCTTACGAGGACTGGGGCATCACAAGGGCAAAATTCAAAGCTCTGTGCCCGATGCTGGCCAGCCTGTGGCATACATTTGTTTTCTTTCTCTTCTGGTCGAACCACCCATGATTTTTTATTGAGTACCTACTGTGTGCATGTTCTTTTCAAGGCCTGGTCCCTGCTCTCTGGGGACACTGGTTTCTCCTGGCCACATGGGAGAGGTTGCAGGTTATGCTGATGACAACAACTCACCTGCGGGAGTGACCCCTACCTGTCAGTCACAGTTGTGATTGCATGGCATAGGCGTCATGCCTTCACTTAACCTTCCCAATACAGTAAGCTCCTTCCCATGATACCGGTGAGGAAATATGAGCACAAGGAGATTGTATGACTAACTCGAGGCCAGAGCAGCAGGGTCAGGATTAAAACCCAGGGCCCAGTCCCTTGCTGTCCAGTCTCCTGGATCAATAGTGATTGGTGCAGGCATGTGCAATGCTTATACCCAAAGAAGGGAGGGTGGTGTGGCCGAGGTCACCCAGGAAAGACTCCTGAGGATGGGTGGGTGGACTTCAGAGGGAGATAAGTTGGAGGTAGGGCAGCAAAGCCCTTTGGGGGATGGGAGAATGCGAGTGTGTGTGTGTGTGTGTGTGTTACCTCGCGACACCCTCAGCACCAGGAAGCCTTCTCTTCCTCCTCCAACTCAGGTGCTCTTTTCTTGAATGCAGTTATGTTTTCCTGCCTCCTTCATTCTCTCAGCAAATGTTCCCCAGCCCTGATCTGTTATGGATCTCAGGGGACCAGGTCCCAGCCGGGGGCTCCTGCTGCCTTGTGGAACAGACAGAGCTAGGCAGGCAGACCTGAGATGCTGTGCTCAGAACTGTGACACAGGGCTGAGGGGGTGAGGGTCAGAATCCGAGGATGAACACCTAGGCCAGGTGTGGAGAGAGGCAGGGAAGCTTCTCTGGAGGAGGTGGTGCCTGGTATGGGCTGTAGGAGAGGTGGAGAAGGTTGCCTACGAGAGTGGCTTGGGCTCAGGGTTTGAGCCGGGGTTGGGAGTGGGGCAGGAGCTGAGAAGCAGATGGTGGGAGTTTGCCTGATGCTCCAGGTGAGACAGGAGAGATAGAACAAAAGGCTGGGATCCTGCAAGACCTGGTCATGGAGGAACTTGGGCGTGGACCAGAGAAGCTGTGAATTCAACCCAAGGGCTCTGGGGTTCCTTGGAGAGTTTGCAGATGGGCAGGGTGAGACGGGACTTGTGTTTTGTCTGGCAGGGGTCACACGAGGGCCTGTGTTCAAGTGTGGGCGCGCTCACAGGGAGACCTGCCTTCATGCCCTGCCCAGCCCTCCGAGGCACCACTCAGCAACTTCCATCCCAAAGAACTTCAGCTCAGACCCTCTCTCTTCTCTCCAAATTATTTTTTAAAAAATGCCCTAACATAGCAATCTAGCTTTAGGAAGTCTCCTTGTAGAAAAGATACTTTCATCTGTTAATTATGAGCTCATGGGTTTCTGGGACCTGTGATGAGAGAGGCCATCCTTGAAATTGCCCCTAGATTTTGGAGTCCATTAAGCCTTTGAGGATGTAGGCTTCTGTCGAATGACTGCTGGGAGGTGTTTAAAAAACACTTATATGAAAAATTATACAAAGATATTCCAAAGTAGAAGGAATAGGGTAATGAACTCTTACTACCTATTGCTTTCTTATCTGGAAAGCTAAACACCAAAGTATGTGAAATATTGATTCCCAACCAGCAGTCTGTGCCCTCTGAGAAAGAGCAAGCTTATGTGGTTAGCCCACCGACTGCCTGGAGGGCTCCCAGGTCACAGTGGAAGGAGGGAGAACTTGGGCAGAGCCTGGTGCTCCCCACCCTGAGCTTAAGGACAGAATTCGGAGTCTGGGAGGCCAAGGACGCAGGGAGCAGCAGGACCCAGAGACCTGCAAGGCTTCCCTGCAGGACTTAGCTGAGAACCACTCAACGACCCAGGTATTGGGAACAGGGGAAAGGTCCACTTGGAAGGAGTGGAGGAGAAAGTGTCTTGGCCTCCCCCCCCCCCCCCACCCCGGGGGCTGAGAGCAGTTTGCGTCTCCGCCAGCCAGGGGAAGCTTGTAACTCCCGGGGGCGGGGGGATGTGGGAGCACCTGTCGGGTAGTTCCTTAGACGATGGAAGACACAAGCGCTGGAAGAACGGCTGCTCTAGTCCTGTCCAACAAAGCCTGAGGCTCAAAGGGGTGCTGAGCAAGGCTCCAGGACACTTAAAGAAACAGGAGACCGTCCAGTGCTCAAGGCAAAGTCAGTTTCTATCATCTAGCCAGCAATGACTGAGCATCCGGGGATAGGGGAAATGCCACCAGTGAGAGCAAATCCAATGAGCAGAACAGACGGCGAGTAGGGGGTGACCCGTTAGGGGACTGGAACAGTACGGCTGTCTTGTCTCACCTTGACTCCACAGGTCCTGGTGGGTATGAGCATGTTAGGTCGAGGCAGAATATATCAAAAAAACACAGTCAAGATGGCAGCTATGAAAACTAAAATGTCTGAAATGCAAAATACATTGGACGGAGTTAATCACAGATTATATTCTGTCAAAAATATTAGTGAAAAAAAATAGTAAAGGAAACTATCCAAAGAGGAAGAAAACAGTGAAAACTATGAACAATGAGGTGTAGGAAAATTTCTAATTGCCAAAAATATGTATGACTGGGGTCCCCAAAGGAGAAGAAAGGGGGGAAGGGTAGCAAAATCTTTGAGTAACTAATGACTAAAAAATTTAGCAAATTAGATAAAAAGTATACAATGAACTCAGGGCATGAAAATAAACCACACCAAGATAAACCATACCAAGACGCAGCATAATCCATTTGCCTAAACCCAGTGATATAACTCAGCCAGTTGGCTGGCGCCGCAGCTCACTAGGCTAATCCTCCCCCTTGCGGCGCCGGCACACCAGGTTCTAGTCCTGGTCGGGGCACCGGATTCTGTCCCGGTTGCCCCTCTTCCAGGCCAGCTCTCTGCTATGGCCCGGGAGTGCAGTGGAGGATGGCCCAAGTCCTTGGGCCCTGCACCCCATGGGAGACCAGGAGAAGCACCTGGCTTCTACACTCAGTGAAAACAATGCTCAAACATCCTCTAAAACTCAGGTGAAATCAAGACATTTCAGACAATCAACCCGTGAAAGAATTCATCACCAGAAGAAACAACTCCAAGGAGAGGAAAGGAAGTCTTCCAGACAGAAGGAAGTGTGGATCCACACAAAGGGAGGTGAACGCCAGAAACGGCAAAGATGTGGGTAAGTCTGAGCTACTTCCAGCATCTTTAAAAGGGGTCATCAGCTATTCAATACAAAAACTGGAAAACTATTGCGAGTTTCATAACACCCGCAGAAGTGAAATATACGACAGATGAAGCTGAAAGATTGAGAGAGAGGAGAAAGAAATTTGTTGTTGTAAGCATCTTATGCATGCAGTGCAATAGTACTTCTAAAGGGTATACAGTGTATTATACACTGTAAAATAACCATACCTCCATGCACAGAGTGAAGGCCACTAAACCTGCAAAAAAAGGTAAAGTGGAATTATTAACAAATAGTTAGTCCAAAAGAAAACTAAAGAAAAGGAAAAAGGGAAGCCGGCGCCGCGGCTCACTAGGCTAATCCTCCGCCTTGTGGCGCCGGCACACCGAGTTCTAGTCCTAGTTGGGGCGCCGGATTCTGTCCCGGTTGCCCCTCTTCCAGGCCAGCTCTCTGCTGTGGCCCAGGAGTGCAGTGGAGGATGGCCCAAGTGCTTGGGCCCTGTACCCCATGGGAGACCCCGATGGCTCCTGCCATCGGATCAGCGCGGTGCGCCGGCCGCAGCGCGCCGGCCGCGGCAGCCATTGGAGGGTGAACCAACGGCAGAGGAAGACCTTTCTCTCTGTCTCTCTCTCTCACTGTCCACTCTGCCTGTCAAAAAATAAAAAAAAAGAAAAAAGAAAAGGAAAAAGGGAAAAAAGAACCGTGGAGATGAATGAAAAACAAAAACAGCGAAGAGTAGGGTAAAATCTCACATATCCATAATTAAATTAAATTAATTAACTATGAATTATTCTAAGTCTGCCGGATTGAACCAAAACACAAGATCCAAGTACATGTTGCTACCAAGAAATCTATATTAAATAGAAACATATATAAATACATGAAATGTAAACAGGTAAAAATGTATAGACCAAGCTAACAATAATCAAGAGAAAATAGGAGTGGTGACATTAACATCAGACAAGGTAGATTTGGGATGGAAACCCTTTCCAGTGACCAAGAGGGTCATTTTTCAATGCTCAAACATCAAGAAGAGTTAAGAATTCTAAATATCTCTGCACTTTAATAATTAAGTTTCAAAAATTACCAAGCAAAACCTGACAGAACTGCAAAGTGAACGGTAAGGCTACAGTTACGGGAGAGATTTCAACACTCCTCTTCCAATAACTGATAGAAGAAGAAGTAGATGGATAAAGAAAAGTTGAGGGGTTGGCGCTGTGGTGTAGCGGGTAAAGCCACTGCCTGCAGTGCTGGCATCCCATATGGGTGCTAGTTTGAGTCCCAGCTGCTCCACTTCTGATCCAGCTCTCTGCTATGGCCTGGGAAAGCAGTAGAAGATGGCCCAAGTCCTTGGGTCCCTGCACCTGCGTGGGAGGTCTGGAAGGAGCTCCTGGCTCCTGACTTCGGAGCAGCGCAGTTCCAGCTGTTGCGGCCAACTGGGGAGTGAACCATCAGGTGGAAGACCCCTCTCTCTCTCTTTCTCTTTCTCTCTCTCTCTGCCTCTGCCTCTCTGTAACTCTGCCTTTGAAATAAAATAAATATATCTTTAAAAAATAATAAAAAAGAAAACTTGAAAAACACTATCAAACAATGTGGCAAATTGGGTCTTATAGGCTACTCCATCCAATAATAGCGGAATATTCAACTTGCAGACTACCCAGGCATTCCAGCCTAACTATTGCCTAAAAGAAAAGAAGGGATTTGTTCAAGACAGTTTTTAGCACCTTTATTTGTAATATCCAAAATCTAGGGACAGCCAAATATCCATAAACAGATGAGCTGATAAACAAACTCCTGTGTTTTTATAACGAAACACTACTCAAAACATATAAGAATGAATTACTGGTACGCACAGTAATATGGATGAACCTCAAAATAATTATGCTTATACTGAAAATCGTGAAACATACGTAAGATAAACAGAAGAAGACACAAATAAATCGAAAAATGTCTTGTGTTCATGAATTGGAGCAATTTCTATTGTAGAAACTCCCCCAAATGATACTACTACTTAAAATGATCTGCCCCAAAAGAATCTCCTACCAAGGGCTGCCCAAAATGATCAGCAGAATCCATGCAATTTCTACCCAAATTCCAGTATCCCTTTACACAAAGCTCAAAAAAACTTAAAACTCCTATAGAATTGCCAAAGCAAGTTTGTGCAAAAAACACAAAGTGTAGGCCTTGCTTCCTGATGTCCGAGTATACACAACCCTATACAAAACATGTGACTATTCACAACAGGTGTGATGGACAAAGCAGTGTACTGGCCTAACACTAGAACTCGAGACTGCAGATAGCTCTTTGCGGTATGGCTTCATTTCCTTTGCATGCATACGCAGAAGTGGCATTGCAAATCTTAGTCGCAAGTATGAGACTGCCTTGGGTTTCCGTTGGTTGGTTCAGTGCCCTAGTAGCTTCCATGGGTTCCTGTGAGAGCAGGTGATGGTAGCCCTCACACTGTGTCTTTCTCTTGAGCTGTCCTGCTTGTCAGTGCTGTCGGCTCTCCAATGCTCCTCTCAGAAAGGAATCCACTGCAACATTGTTGAGAAATCAATGGCAACATTCCTGGACCTTTGTCTTGGAGATTTCTTTCATACTTCCCCCAGGGGGCATCTCCTGTCTCCTGGATCCTCCTTCTGCTGCTTTCTTGACTCACTCCCTTGTATCGGTGTACTCCTGCCAATGGCTTCTCAGAAAGGGAGCGTGGGATGAATATTTTGAGAATTTACTTACCTGAAGTGAGCTTCATTCTACACTCCTGGTTGATTAACAGGTGCCTGGCTATAGAACTCTGATTGGAAATAGTTGTTAAGAATTTGCTGCCCCCTTGGTTTTTATCTTGTGTGTTTGTGAGAAGATCAAAGATGTCTTTAAGAGCAAGATTTGTTTATTTAAAAGGCAGAGAGAGAGAAGGAGAGAGAGAGAGAGCGAGCACTTTCATCTGCTGGTTTACTTCCTAAATGGCTGCACAGCCAGGTCTGGGTGAGGCTGAAGCCAAGAGCCAGGAACTTCATCCTGGTCTCCCTCAAGGGAGGCAGAGTGCCAAGTACTGGGTCTGCCCTCTGCTGCCTTCCCAGGCACATTAGCAGGGAGCTGGATTGGCAACAAAGCAGCTGGGCACTCTGATATGGGATGTGGACACTGCAAGAGGTGCCTTGACCTGCTGGGTCCCAACACTGGCCCCATTATGTATCTTAGTCCAATGTATGTGACTGTCTTAGCTTTCTTCCTTCCTTTCTTTTTCTTTTCAGATTTATTTATTTATTTGAAAGTCAGAGTTACACAGAGGGAAAAGGATAGGCAGAGAGAGAGAGAGAGAGAGAGAGGTCTTCCACATGATAGTTCACTCCCCAGTTGACCACAACAGCTGGAGATGTGCTGATCCAAAGCCAGGAGCTTCTTCCAGGCCTCCCACGTGGGTACAGGGGCCCAAGGGCTTGGATCATCTTCTACTGCTTTCCCAGGCCATAGCAGAGAGCTGGATTGGAAGTGGAGCAGCTGGGACTTGAACCAGTGCCCATATGGGATGCTGGCACTGCAGGCGGCGGCTTTACCTGCTATGCCATAGCACTGGCTCCAATAACTTATTCCATTGATTTAACTGTGCTTTGGTTACCATTATCCAAACTCCTGTATCCTGCCTATTCCTCCCAACCTGTAGTCACCACTATTCTGTGTTTCTGTTGAGTTTTTCCTTGGGAGAACTCAGGGTACTTGTTTTTCTCTGTCTGATATATTTCACTGAACAGTTCATCCATTTTGCCACAAATGGCAGGCTTTTCCTCTCTTTCATTGGCTGAATAATATTCTACTGCGTATATACATCACCCTTCCCTTATCCATTCATCTGATGATGGATATCTTGGTTGATTCCACATTCCGGCTCCTGTGCTGAAATGAACACAACAATGGAGCAGGCATCAGTCTGATCCGATGCTTTTGTGTCTGTCGGATACATAGCCAGTCTTGGGGTTGCTGGGTCATTGGCAGCTCTATTTCTAGTTTGTAAAGGAATCTCCATACTGTTTTCCATGATGGCTGGGCTAGTCTACATTTCCACTAACAGTGTATAGTAGTTCCCCCTTCTCCAAGCGTAGCTAGAATTTGTTACTTTCTGTCTTTTTTGATAATAGCCATTCCAATGGGAATGAGGTGGTTTTGATGTGCATTTCCTTGATGGTTAGTGATTTTCAGCAATTTTTCATATAGTTACTGGCCATTTGTATATCTTCTTCTGAGAAGTGTTTGTTCAAGTCCTTTGCCTGTTTCTTAGCTGGATTGCTGGATTGGGTTCTTTGTTGTTGCCAGGTTTTTGAGTTCCCTATGTATTCTGGATATTAATCCTTTGTCAGGTACGTGGCTTGCATAGAATCTCCTCTATTTTATCAGATGTCTTCGCTCTGTTGATTGCTTCCTTTGCTGTGCAGAAACTTCTCAATATGATATAATACCATTTGTCTAGTTTGCCTTTTTTAAAAAGATTTATTTATTTATGTGTGAGGCAGATTTACAGACAGAGAGAGGAAGACATAGAGAAATCTTCCATCTGCTGGTTCACTCTCCAACTGGCTGCAGTAGCCAGAGCTAAGCAGGTCCAAAGGTGGGAACCAAGAGCTTCTTCCAGGTCTCCTACGCTGGTGCAGGAGCCCAAGGACTTGTGATATCTTCTGCTGCTTTCTCAGGTGCATTAGCAGGGAGCAGGATTAGAAGTGGGGCAGCTGGCACAAGGAACCAGTGCCCATATGGGATTTCAGCGCTGCAGATGGAGGCTTAGCTTACTCTGCCACAGAGCCTGCCCTTCATCAGTGTTTTATAAATTCATTATGGAGATCTTTCACTTCTTTGGTTAAATTTATTCCTAAATATTTTATTTTATTTTATTTTTGGACAGGCAGAGTGGACAGTGAGAGAGAGAGACAGAGAGAAAGGTCTTCCTTTGCCGTTGGTTCACCCTCCAATGGCTGCCACGGCCGGCGCACCGCGCTGATCCGATGGCAGGAGCCAGGTGCTTCTCCTGGTCTCCCATGGGGTGCAGGGCCCAAGGACTTGGGCCATCCTCCACTGTACTCCCTGGCCACAGCAGAGAGCTGGCCTGGAAGAGGGGCGACCGGGACAGAACCCGGTGTGCCGGCGCCGCAAGGCGGAGGATTAGCCTAGTGAGCCGCGGCGCCGGCTAAATATTTTATTTCTAAGGGCTACTGTGAAAAAGGTCACTTTCTTTTTGTGTTGTGTCTTTCTTTGGTTTTAGTATCAGAATAACACTGGCTTCATATAAAGAGTCTGGAACATTACATCCTTTTCAACTTTGGGGAAACATTTTGAGAAGTTTAGGAGTCAGCTCTTTTTTAAATGTTTTGTGGAATTCAGTTGTAAAGTCATCAGGATCTTGACTTTCATTGGATGAGATACTTTTAATAACTGTTTCAGTCTTGATGCTTGTTAGTGGTCTGTTTAGATTTTCTATATCTTCTGGATTTAATTTTGGAAAGTTGCATGTGCTGATGAGACAAATGTGTATTCTGTGGCTGCAGGGTGAAATATCTGTAATTGCTGGTTAGGTCTCTTTGCTTCGTAGTATGGTTCACCTCTGATGTGTCTTTGTTGATTTTTGTGTCTGGGTGATCTGCCCATTGATGACAGATTGTATTTTTATTTTATCCATTTTTATTATTTTATTTTATTTCAGTTTATCTCTACCTTTTATTTTATTTTAGTTTATTTATACCTTTAGATTTAATAATATTTGCTGTGTACATATATATATGTGTGTATATATATATATATATATATATGAGTGGTCTTGGTGTTGGGTGCATACATATTTAAAATTGTTCAATCTTTTCGCTGAAGCTCACCTCCCGTCAATATAGAATATACTTCTTACCTCTTTATACAGATTTTGATTTCAAATATTTTTCATCTGATGTGAATGTGGTTTCCAGTTGCTCGGCATATCTTAGTATCTTGTATCTTGTAGGCATTATGTAATTGAGTCTTGTTTTTTTTTTTTTTTTTTTTTTTTTGGATAACCTATATCTTTTGGTGGATGGATAGCTGTCCATCCAGCTACACTCTTGTCCAGTCTCCCAGGTACATTAGATGCCCAGGAGTTGATAGATGAATTAGGTAATGCCTGTGTTTTTAAAGAGTTCATAACTGCTTTGTAGGGGGATGTGTGCATAAGTGGGAAAAACAAAGGGAAGCGAGCAGGAAGGGCTGTGCTGGAGGGAGATGTTTGGAATCCAGCAAAAGGTGGAAAAGGCAAACCAGTGAGGGTCAGCAGGATGCGCCATGACCTGACTTGGATCTAGTCTCCAGTGGCTCCTGGCAGGGTGCGTTAGACAGGATTGCAGAGAGGCTAAATGGTCTGCAAGTTTTTTCCAACAGCCAGGTTGGGGACTGGCATGTTGGCTGTTTTGGATTGGTTGGATATTTTATTTTTTTTTTATTTTTTTATTTTTTTAAATATTTATTTGAAAGACAGAGTTACAGAGAGGGGTAGAGACAGAGAGAGAAAGGTCTTCCATCACTCCTCAAATGGTCTCAACAGCTGGAGCTGAGCCTATCTGAAGCCAGGAGCGGGAGCTTCTTCCAGGTCTCCCACATGGGTAGCAGAGGCCCTAGCACTTGGGCCATCTTCCATTGTTTTCCTAGGCCACTAGCAGGCAGCTGGTTAGGAAGTGGGGCAGCCAGAACTTGAATCAGCTCCCATACAAGATGCTGGCACTGTGGGCTGGGGCTTTAACCATCTACACCACAATGTCAGAACCTTTATTTGGTTTTAAAGATCGATTTATTTGAAAGACAGAGTTAGAGAGAGAGAGAGAGAGAAAGAGAAAGAGAGAGAGAGAGAGAGAGAGGTCTTCCATCTGCTGGGTCACTCCTCAGATGGCTGCAATGGCCAGGGCTGGGCCAGGCTGAAGCCCGGGGCCAGGAGCTTCATCCAGGTCTCTCACATAGGTGCAGAGTCCCAAGCACTTGGGCCATCTTCCACTGCCTTCTCAAACTGTCAGCAAGAGAGCTGGATCAGAAGCAGAACAACCGGAATGTGGACGGGCACCCATGTGGGATGTGAGCACTGTGAGCAGTGGCTTTCCCGCTGAGCCACAGGCTGGCCTGGGAATTCCCGAGTGTGGAAGCAGAGGTGGTGCGAGGCCCTGCTATGCCTGGTTGATGGAGTCCTCTCATTCCCCAGGCCTGGTGCACTTGCTCCTTCCTTCTCCTCCCATCCCCGCGTTCCCTGCCCAGTCTTCCCCTTCCCTTTTCTAGAATCACCAGAGCCTCCCACAGCCAAGGGTCACCACAGAATAAGTGAATTTCCGGTTTGTAAATCACTGGAGGAGCACGGACCATTCTTTGTAGTTTCAGCCTGGCCAGCAGCCATTTATCTGGATAACACATTTATTTATTGCTGCTCCACCATTTTGCATTGAGATATATGTGCAAACTAAAGTGCCCGTGATTTGCTTGCAAACATCAAAGGTAGGAAAAGAAAATGAAATTGGGCATATTAGATTATGTGGTATTGAATTCAATGTCTGCAGCTCCCCATTTTTCTCCATCACCCGCCTTTCCTACAAATCAATTTACAAGACTTTTGCTGGAAATATTACTTAGTGTCAGAAATCTGTGGGCGAAACCCGGCACAGGCGATCTTTCTCCCACCAGAAGGCAGAGCGCTGCTGAGCACGGCTGCTGGGGGGCCGGTGGCAGGGCAGCTGTGCTGGATGGACCTCCTGCCTCCACCTCTCATGCCCCACATCCTGGAGGTAGGAACACAGGCGCACACACACACACACATGTGCACACAAGAAAACATACCACATACTCACGTATGTGCATGCACATCCAAACACACACCACATACTCACATATGTGCACACACACACCACATACTCACCTATATGCACACAAACACACACCACATACTCACATATGTGCACACACATACAAACACACACCACATGCTCACCTATATGCACACACACCCCACATACTCACCTATATGCACACAAACACACACCACATACTCACCTATATGCACACAAACACACACCACATACTCACCTATATGCACACACCAAAAACATACTGCACACTCACATCTGAGCACACACATGTACATGCATACTCAAACTACACTATCTAGTCACACATGTGCACACACATGAAAACACACACCACATACTCGCATATGAGCACACACATGCATGCACTCCCCATGCACACACACATGCAAACACACTATACAGACACGTATGTGTATATACATGCAAGCACACACACAGTGCTCCAGAGTCTATGACTGGAGGAACTGAAAACATGCCCAGCCCGCAGCTCCTCCCACCAGCGCCTGTCCCTCTACTCTACTGGGCTTGGCTCCACCCCCCAAAGCTTCCCAAATCTTTGGGAGGCCTCCACGCCAACTCCCAGCTGCCTCCCCGCCTTCCTCTGAGCAGGTTCAGCCCCTGTTTCTTCGCCCCTCTCCCAGTGATTTCTCCTTTACGCCAGGTTGGATCCAATCTCAACCTGTTTTACTGTTTTCATGGGTCAGATCACCTGGCCAGGAAGGGGGGGTGCATGGGTAAGACATGGGTAAATAGGTGCTGGCTGGCTGTGTCTGTACCTTGCTCTGTGGAAGGGCAGGGCTTCCTCTGGGTCCCAGTTTCCACACCTGTGAAATGGAGTCATTCTTCCCTACACCGGGTGGTAGGCTCACGCAAGTGGACGAATGGGAAAATGTTTGGATAGGTTACCAGACATAAGACTGAGGGGTGTCCTGGCTTTGGTCTAATTTCTTAGCTGTGTGACTTCAGCTTAGGTTGCTCAGTCTCTCTGAACTCGGGAGTCCTTGTCTGAGACACTGATTTCAAAGGGATGTCTTGTGAGGCCTGGCAGGGGTGGTTAACCGTGGCCCTGTGGCCCTGTGGCCCTGTGGCATCTTGCTTCACTCAGGGCCTGCCACACACCAGCTCCCAGTAAGTGGTAGGGATTATTATTACTTACTTACAGTATTTGAAAGCAGGGAGGGGCGGGGTAGAGAAAGAGAGAGAGAGAGAGAGAGCTCCCATCTGTTGTTTCACTCCCCCAATGCCAACAATAGCCAGGGCTGAAGCCAGGAGTGGAAGCCTCCATCTGGGTTTCCCACCTGCTACCTCCCAGGGTGCCGTTAGCAGGAAGCTGGAATCAGAAGCAGGGGAGTTGGGATTCAAACCCAGGCCCTCTGACATGGGGTGCAGGTGTCCCTAGCAGTGTTTTACCTACCACATTAAATGTCTGCTCCTATTTTTTGTTTTTAAAAAGACATTAAGGGGGCCAGTACTGTGGTCCAGAGGGTTAAAGCCCTGGCCTGACGTGCCGGCATCCCATATGGGGGCTGGTTTGTCTTGGCTGCTCCATTTCCGATCTGGCTGTCTGCTATGGCCTGGGAAAGCAGTAGAAGATGACCCAAGTCCTTGGGCCCCTGCACTCATGTGGGAGACCCAGAAGAAGCTCCTGGCTCCTGACTTTGGATTGGCCCAGCTCCAGCTGTTGTGGCCATTTGGGGAGTGAACCAGTGGATGGAAGACCTCTCCCTCTCCCTCTCCTCCCTCTCCCTCTCCTCCCTCTCCCTCTCCCTCTCCCTCTCCCTCTCCCTCTCCCTCTCCCTCTCCCTCTCTCTGTAACCCTTTCAAATAAATAAATAAAAATAAATCTTTAAATAAAAAGACATTAAAGCACAGAAAGTTGGGTGATGGAGAAGAGGTGACTACGAACCAGCAAGGAATTCAGAAAAACTGCGAGCTTGTGGGCCAGGGGTCTTCTTTTGCTGGTGGAATCCGCTGCCATGCTTTTGGGGTAAAATGAGCCAATGGACCATTTCTGGATGAGCCCTGCCTGTGGCCTATGCTCCTGCAGCCCCTCCCCGCTCACGTCCTCGGGGGCTGGCACGGCCTTGCCCAGCAGCTCAGGCACCCCCAAAGGCCAGCCAGTGTCCTCCTGCTGGTTTGTGACCTGGGCTCTGTGGGCACCTCTCCCGGCCACACCTCCTCCCTGTCCCACCGTCCTCCCCATGGCCTGCAGGAAGCCAGCTAATGAGAGCACTGGGCTTCCTGATGGCTGGGCAAAACCGCCCTGTCAGCATGTTTGAACATCCAGCAAATTCCCCAAGGGACTCCCTACAATGACAGCCCGGCACTGAGACCGTGTGTGTACAGAGGTGTCACTTCCCAGGGTAGGAGTTGGGAGGGGGACCTCCCCCTGGCAAACCTTGGCCCCCTTCTGGGACGGGCCATGGAGGGGCTGAGATGCCCCAGGAGTTGCGCTCCTGCACACCCCCAGTCTCCCCTGCTCTTCTCTTCCCCCTTTCCAGAGATAGGGGCTCCTTACTGTTCGAAGGCCTTGGCCACCCTTGCTCACACCCACTGCCGTGGGCCCAGCATTGTGTGGGTGCCAGCAGGTGCAGTGTTGGAGGTGGCCATGTTTCTCGTGGACGGCTTCTCCACACGCGGCCACTTGGTTCTGGCTAACAGTCGTGGAGGGGCTGGAGGAGGTGGACAGCATGATTTATGTTCTTGAAGCTTCCTCTTGGGCGCCTGGTGGAGGGTTAGTTTGGGTCTGGAGTCTAGTGAATCTCTAGAGTTTTCAAGGATTGCAGGATCATCCGAGAGCTGGAGGCTATGTCACAGATCGGCACAGTCAGACCCGGGCTGGGGCTGGGGTGGGTGTGTGTGTGGTGGGGGCAGAGTGGCTCAGTAACTCCAGACAGGCAGGGGACAGCTGAGCTCTGGTCCCACTTGTGCAGAGAGAGGGCAGAGGTCCCCAAGGGGGATAATGAGGGACGGTCCAGTTGGAGTGCATGTGATTGGGCCAGCTGTACCTGCTAAGGCAGTGGTCAGAGTCAGGCTCCTATGCACCTGCCGAGACATGGACACAGAGGCCTGGCCCTTCCTGATGACTATGTGTGATGGCAATGCCCTTCATGGGCCTGGTAAAGACATCCAGGGCCCTCACAGGGATGAAGGAAGGGCCCACAGCATGAGTTGCCCAGAGAAAACAGCCTGAGAGGGGGTTGGCAGCCCCGGGTCAGGGATCGGTGGCACAAAGGGTAAATTATGTTGGCAGCTTTGACTTTCTCGGGCATGGGGTGAGGTGAGGGAGCTGAATCATCCCAGGGACAAGCCCTTGGACCCCTAGAAGCCATGGTAGAGTTTGCTTTTGTCTCTTAGTGTGCAGGAGAGGGGCACAAAGTGGGCAGAATCCTTTGTGATGAAAGTTAGCATTCCTATCGGCCAAGGTGGAGGCCCAGCTGGTCCAGACAAGAGCTCAGAGAAGATAAAGAAAGCTTGATCAAGAAGAGCGACTCGGGGCTGGTGCTCTGTTCCAGCTTCCTGCTAACGCACACGCTGGGAGGCAGAGGCAGCAGTGATGGCTCTTGTTGGGTCCCTGCCACCCACGTCGGGGTTCCGCATTAAATTCCTGGCTCCTGGCTTTCGCCTGGCCCAACCCCAGCCATTGCAAGCATTTGGAGTGTGGACTAGCAGATAGGATCTCTGTATGTCTCTCTGCCTTTCAAAATAAATAAATTAAAAAAAAACCCATACCCTTAATTTTCAGAGGACGTCATTTTGCCTTCAACAACTGGATCATCATTATTTTTCTAGGATTCAGGAATGAAATCCCCCTTCCCTTTCCTAAACTGTAAGCAGTGTCCTGGGGACCATTCGGCCAGGACTGAATTGGGCAGAGGGCCCAGAGTCTGTGCACGGAGGTCGGCTTCCCCGGGAATGGTGCCTGGGCCAGCTGGGGACGATGGTTTCCTTTCCACTCCTCTGATTGTCCACCTCTTGTTCCCAGAGCCAAGAGCACAGGTTGGAAGCCCGGCTCAGGCCTTCCTGTCTCCGGGCCTCTGTTTCTGCAGGTGTCACAGCAGGTCTGGCCTTGCTTGCTCTCGGGATGGACTTGGGGACACTCAGAAGGTCCCCACAGCACCCCCTGGCCTCCAGGATTCTGCTCTCTGCTGCCTGCTCCAGGACCTATGTGTGTCTGCTTCTGAGAGAGGGGCTTCCGCTCTGCTGCTTGGGGTCTAAGTGTGTGGCCCCAGAGCCACAGAGCGCTCAGCAGTGGGGCCCTGTGTTCCCTGGGGGCCGGAAGCAGGCTGGGGTTGAGCAGGGGCACAAGGCAGTCAGCAGCCCCTCCTCCACGTTTGGGGTTCAGTCTCTTCCAGGAGGCCTGCCTTGGTTCATCTTCTGTTGCTACAACCTGAGACCCAGCCATTCAGTTAGAGAGAAGAGAGTTTCATGTGGCTCAGGGTTCTGGAGGTTAGGACATTCAAGAGCATGGTGCCGGCGTGGGGTAGGGGCCTTGTTTCTGTTGCTTTTCTGATGAAGCCAGGAACGCCCCTCTCGTACCCTTATCCAAGCCTGATCCCCTCCCAGAAACCCCACCTCCAGAGAGCAACAGCGTATGAATTTGGGGAGTCAGTTTCCCAAACTTCTAGGGATGCATTCAAACCACAGCTCGGCCTGGGAGAGGAACCTGCCAGTCCTCTGGGGCGGCAGTGGGGTCGGGGAGCTGGGGAGATGTCTGCTGGCACCTGGTCTATAGAAACAGCCCCTCTCCGGGGGGCCAGGCTGGGGCCGGGGATCCAAGCCTCAAGTCTGGGTGCTGACCCAGACCCTGGGGAAACAGCAGCACCTCCCCTGGGGGTGGCAGGAGGGTCTTGGCGCCCTAGACATCAGGATGGGAGTCAGCACCCAGTTTCCTCCGCCTGTTGTTAGGAAGGCTTTGGGCGGCAGAACGGTCTTCTGTGTTTGGGTTGAAGTATTCGGGCACTGTCGCCTGCTCTTCCCTTGTCCTGCCCTGGGCTCCACCAGCAGTGGGGCAGTGCAGGGAGGTGGAGCGAGCATGGCCCTTGGGACAAAGCCTCCTGGGGTCCCCCAGAGCTCACCCCCAGCGTGGGGAGACTCTTCCCAGCTGTCGTCCCCTGCAACACCTGGCGTGTGTGCAATAACGGAGGCTGAATGCACACATTTCTGCTACTGATGCTAAAAAGTGTATGGGTGAACATCAAAGCCAAGATAACCCCTGAAGCTCCTGCTGCCTGCTCCTGGCCCTGTGCCCAGCTGCTCCTCACTCCCCCTGCATCTGTGCATCGGTGTTTCCAATTCCAGGGCGGTATGCTGGGGCAAACCTTCCAGCTCCCACCTCACCGGTCCCGAAGCCCCTGGCCATTCTGGGTTAGGCTCCTTCTAAAATGTCTATGTTGATCTCCCCAGGCACCACTGCCCCATGCCCTCTCTCTTCTTGTCTGCCAGAAATAGGGCTGCCTAGGAGAGCTAGTAGGAGCTGCGGGGTGCTTGGAGGATGTGGAACTAGTGGGGCAGCCACCCTCTGGGATGAAAGTCCCCACCTGCTCCTTGGTCGTGTCCCACGTTCGTCCACCTGTGTCCCCTGGGGGATCCATAGCCAACAGCAGCTTGGGCTGTGTCTGGCGGGGCCCCGGAAGGCACAGTGGCGTGTCTTGTGCTCCATGTGCAAAGCCCTCATGGCTAAGGCCATGTCCCCCATGAGCATCGGGAACCCCTGGGAGCGGCACTGCCCCTCCCAGCCCTGCTCTTCCCTCGGCGCTGAGTCTGTAAGTGTGGGAATGATGGTGATGACGCTCGGTCCGTGTTTCCTCGTTCCCCTCCTGGGAGCAGGCTGGGACTCCTGCTTCCAAAAGTATGCGTTTGCGGGGGCGGGGAGGGCGGGGAAGTATGCGGTGAGCAGCAGGGGCTCTGTGATTTATGCTGCGTGCCGGAAGGTAAGTGACAGAGATGGAGTGCCACAGCGCAAGTGGACTGGGACTGCTGCCTGCGATTTAATTTCATTCGATTTTTAAAATTGACACAAAACAATTGTGTATCTTTATGGGGGTACCGTGTGATGTTTCAATCCATGTATACAACGTGTAATGATCAAATCAGGGTAATTAGCCTTTCCATCACTCAGACATTTGTCATTTCTTTGTGATGAGATCATTCTGAGTCCTCCTTCCAGCTATTTTTAAATGCACACTTATTGTTCGTGCTACTCACCTGATTGTGCAGTAAAATCCCAGAGCACAGCCCCAGGGACCCGTCTGCCCACACCCCTCCCCTCTCCCCTTCCTCTTGACTGCTATGAGAACTGTTTCACATTCGGTATTTGTTTGCTCTGCCTGGGTTATTTCACTCAGCACAATGAGCTTCAGGGTTACCCAAGTCACAAACGATGGGACTCCCTTCTTTTTATGGCTGAATGGTTTTCCTTGGTGTGTGTATCCATAGGGTGACCAGGGCAAGGCCCGATGAGCAGGGAACATTTGAACCAAGAGTTGAAAGGGATGGAGAGGTGGCCATGCACATGCCTAAGGAAAGAATGCTCCAGGCAGAGGGGACAGGCTGTGCAAAGGCCCTGGGCAGGATGAGATGCAGCAAGGTGGTGTGCAGAGGTTGGGGTGCCCTCTTGAGCCTTGGTGAGAACTTGGACTTTGCACTGAGTTCCCTGGAGCTGTAGGGAGAGTGGAGACAGTTAGGACTGTGCAGTAAGCCAGGTGGGAGCAGAAGGCTGAGAGACAGCATTAGCTGTGAAGGTGGTGCAGAGTGGCCCAATTCTGGCTGAGCTGGCAGGGTTCCCAGGATTTGGGATGAGAGGAGAGAGGAGCAAAGAGCGATTGTGAGCCTGCACGGTTGCTAACAGACATGGCAAAGGGGCGGCGGTGTGGGTTTAGGACGACGGGCAGAGCTCATTAGCAGTTTCGGCTCCGACGTTCTGAGTGGCAGGTGCCCTGGCGACACAGGAGTCTGGTTGACGGATGGGTGTAGCAAGATGGCAGCCTGCTGTGAGCGGAGGCTGGTCTGAAGAGCGCCCCCTACTGCCGAGTTTCCTTCAGGAAGCACGAATCACCGCTGAGAGTGAGCGTGGGAGTGACCGGGGAGCCACCATCTGGCTCAGTCTGTCCCTGCGCTGTGGGGAGCTGCAGGGACAGCGGTGAAGTCCGCGGCGGGAACACGAGGTGCGCAGGCAGTGTGGCTGCTTGCCTCTGGGTGTCGTGCTCCAGGTGGCGTGGGCACACGCCGCGGGAGTGCAGTGCTTAGCAAGACCTCCCCAGTTCTTCCCGTTTCTCTTAGAATGCTGACCAACATCCTTATGAGGACCTGCAAGGGTCCGCGGGGCCCAGCCCTGTCTGTCCCTCCCGCCTGTCTTCCTAAGAGCTCACCCTGCTCTCACTCCACGGCAGCCACACTGGGCAGGCCCCAGGGCCTTTGCACGAGCTGTCCCTGCACCTAAAACTAGTTGCAGCACACGGGTCAGAGAGAAGTTGGCTCCAGCTCCTTGCAGCAAGAAACTTGACCATGAGGGCGCTCCTGCATGGCGTGGGCCTGGGCGTCATTGGAAGGGCCGAGCCAGCCGCAGGAGCGTTGGGAACCGAGTCGGAGTGTGAAGTCTCACATGGGGCGGGACTTCCCGAGGCTTCCTGGCGCAGGGGACCCGGAAGCCGAGGCTCAGAGGAGCAGACGGCAGGAAGCTTCCCGTCCGGATGCTGATCTGATCGGCACTGCCGTGTGCTCCCAAGCTGCGGGACAGACACAGGGCCCCCGATGTGGCTCCGCTCCTTGGATCCACTCAGCCACGGACTGTTCTCATCAGGGAAAGTGCAGACACTGCATTTCCTGCCATGGACATTTTTCTGAATGCACTTGGCCTTGTCTGCTCTGCTTCTGCCAGCACCAGCACACAGGGGGATAGGGAGTGCTTTCTCACTCGGCACTGCATCTGGCCCAGAAGTGGGCTCATCCCAGGGTCCACAGGGGTCTCACTGCGCATCCTCCCCCGGAGGCCCCGGCCTGAGAGCCCTGCGGAGACTCAGGCGTGGAGTCAGCTAAAGGTCTGTGTGTGGCAGAGCTGGAGACACAGCTTCCTATCGATGTCCCTGTGAGCCCCACATCTGCAGATTTAACCAGGGCAGTGCAGAACATTAGAAAAACAGTTACATCTGTACTGAACATGCAGACTTTTGTTTCTTGTATCACTCCCCAGACGAGACAGTATACTAACTGCTTACACAGCATTTATGTTGTATTAGATATTTACAGATATTTATTAGAGAGAAAGAGATACTTCACAGGGGCTGGCACTGTGATGCAGCTGGGTTGAGCCACTACTTGCGATGCCGGCATCTCAGATCTGTGTGTCTGTTGAATTCTTGGTGGCTCTGCTTCCCAGCTCCCTGCTAATGGGCTTGGGAAAGCAATGGCAGATGGCCCAAGTGCTACGGCCCCTGTTGGCCATGTGGGGGCCTGGGATGGAGTTCCTAGCTTCTGGCCCCTGGCTACAGACTGGACGAGCCCTAGCCATCCTGACTATTTGGGGAGTGAACCAGTGGATGGAAAAACTCTCTCTCTCTCTCTCTGTCTGTCTTACTTTGCCTTTCAAATACATAAATAAATCTTTTGAGAGAGTGAGAGCAAGAGCAAATGAGAGAGAGAGAGAGAGAGAGAGAGAGACAGAATCTTCCACCTGCTGGTTTACTCCCCAGATGGCTGCAACAGCCAGGGCTGGGAAACTCTATCAGGGTCTCCCATGTGAGTGACAGGAACCCAAGCACCCGAGCTGCCATCGGCTGCCTCCGAGGCTGTACATGAGCAGGAAGCTGGGATCGGAAGAAGAGCTGGGACTTGACCCTGGGCACTCTGCTCTGGGATGTGGGTGTCTCACGTGGGCGGGGTACTTGGTCCCTGGGAAGTCTGTTTAGAATGTGGAATGCCTCTTTGTGCTAGCAGGTGCTAGAAATGAATAGGGGGATACGGATGTCTGTATAGTGATGGCTTAGGTCCTTCAAGAACGAAGGTTTGGGTGACCAGCCGGGTAGAGGACCGTGAGCAGCTGAGGTGCGGCTGGGGGCTGAGGAAGCCGCCTGGGCAGTGGGGAGAGAAGGTGGAGAGGCCGTGGCGGCATGGTAGGAGCTGGGTGTGGCTTTGTTTTTTCTGCTTTATTATGTGTCCACCCTTTCTTATCTCTCTGTCTCTTATCTCACTTGCTACTACAAAATAGGTGGGGTAGAACCCGCCCTCCCCCGTGGGGATTATGACTCAGCCGCCAAAGAGATGAACACTCTTGAGCTGGGTGGGTTGTATGCGGGCCTTTGCACCTTCCCTTTTTTTTTTTTTTTTTTTTTTTTTTTTTTAACAGGCAGAGTTAGACAGTGAGAGACAGAGAGAAAGGTCTTCCTTCCGTTGGTTCACCCCCCCAAATGGCCGCTAAGGCCAGTGCACTGTGCCGATCCGAAGCCAGGAGCCAGGTGCTTCCTCCTGGTTTCCCATGCGGGTGCAGGGCCCAAGGACCTGGGTCATCCTCCACTGCACTCCCTGGCCACAGCAGAGAGCTGGACTGGAAGAGGAGCAACCTGGACAGAACCGGCTTATTTATTTGAAAGATGGAGTTACAGAAAGAGGTAGAGACAGAGAAAAAGAGGTCTTCCATCTGCTGGTTCAATCCTCAGATGGCTGCAATGGCCAGAGCTGCACTGATCCAAAGCCAGGAGCCAGGAGCTTCTTCCAGGTCTCCCACGCAGGTGCAGGGGCCTAAAGACTTGGGTCATCTTCACTGCTTTCCTAGGCCACAGCAGAGAGCTGGATCAGAAGAGGAACAGCTGGGACTAGAACCAGCATCCGTATGGATGCCGGCACTGCAGGCCAGGGCATTAACCTGCTGCGCCACAGCGCAGGCCCCGACTTTCAGTTTTCTAGCAGTGGTGAAAGGCCCCACTTTCCCGAGTGAACATGGGAGTTACGTGAACATGGGAGTGATCCCGAGTGGCTTCTGTCTGCCTCGCTCATCCCTTCTGAGGCCACTGCTAGGCAGCTGTTGCATTGTGCTGGACCACACGCCACCAGGGTGTGCATGTGGACTGGAGGTGTGTTCTCTGAGGATTTATGTCAACATTTGTTTGTTTATTTATTTATTTATATTTGAAAGAAAGAGAGAGAGAGAGAGAGAGAGAGAGAGAGAGAGATATCTTCCAGCCACTGGTTCATTCCCTAAATGCTCACAACAGCCGGGCTGGGCCAGGCCAAAGCCAGGAATCAGGAGTTCCATCTGGGCCTCCCATGTGGGTGCTTGGGCCCTCACTACTGCCTCCAGGGAGGCACATCAGCAGGAAGCTGGATCAGAAGTGGAGGTGAGACTCCATCCCAGGCACTCCCACATGGGATGTGTGCATCACCAGGGCGGCTTAGCTCACTGCATCACCTCAAACAAGAATTTCTAGCAAGATGGACAAGGGCACCCTTACCTAACCACCCCACAGAGCGATGTCTGTGAGGCAGCTGGGGCTCCCACTGGGTGTGGGGCAGGGGGATCTCGTATTTGGTTCACTGGCAGAGTCTCTGTGCCTAGTTAAATGGGTTTACCGAGTATACCATTACCCATGTTTAACCATCCTTATGTAACTGGCAAGTGATTTACAAATAACTCTGTGTAGCTTGGACATTGATGATGACACAGACAATGAGAGCAGAGCACAGGATGTGGAGCAGTGGGACTTGTACTCCTAGCAGGGACTTTTCTTTTTTAACTTTTATTTAATGAATATAAATTTCCAAAGTACAGCTTGTGGATTACAATGGCTCCCCGCCCCGACTGATAACTTCCCTCCCACCCGCAACCCTCCCCTCTCCCGCTCCCTCTTCCCTTCCATTCACATCAAGATTCATTTTCAATTCTCTTTATATACAGAAGATCAGATTAGCAAATATTAAGTAGATTTCAACAGTTTGCACCCACACAGAAACACAAAGTGAAAAATACTGTTTGAGTACTAGTTATAGCATTAAATCACAATGTACAGCACATTAAGGACAGAGATCCTACATGAGGAGTAAGTGCACAGTGACTCCTGTTGTTGACTTAACAAATTGACACTCTTGTTTATGGCATCAGTAATCACCCTACGCTCTTGTCATGAGTTGCCAAGGCTATGGAAGCCTTTTGAGTTCACCAACTCTGATCATATTTAGACAAGTTCATAGTCAAAGTGGAAGTTCTCTCCTCCCTTCAGAGAAAGGTACCTCCTTCTTTGATGACCTGTTCTTTCCACTGGGATCTCACTCATGGAGATCTTTCATTTAGGGTTTTTTTTTTTTTTTTTCCCCAGAGTGTCTTGGCTTTCCATGCCTGAAATACTCTCATGGGCTTTTCAGCCAGATCTGAATGCCTTAAGGGCTGATTCTGAGGCCAGAGTGCTGTTTAGGAATCCGCCATTCTATGAGTCTGCTGTGTATCCTGCTTCCCATGTTGGATCTTTCTCTCCCTTTTTTTATTCTATCGGTTAGTATTTGCAGACAGTAGTCTTGTTTATGTGATCCCTTTGACTCTTAGTCCTTTCATTATGATCAATTGTGAACAGAAATAGATCACTGGGACTAGTGAGATGGCATTGGTACATGCCACCTTGATGGGATTGAATTGGAATCCCCCGGCATGTTTCTAACTCTACCGTTTGGGGCAAGTCAGCTTGAGCATGTGACCAATTGTACATCTCCTCCCTCTCTTATTCCCACTCTTATATTTAACAGGGATCACTTTTCAGTTAAGTTTCCACACTTAAGAATAACTGTGTATTAATTACAGAATTCAACCAAAAGTATTAAGTAGAACAAACAAAAAAAATAGTAGGAGGGATAAAGTATTAAGTTGTTCATCAACAGTCAGGGCAAGGGCTGATCAAGTCATTGTTTCTCATAGTGTCCATTTCACTTCAGCAGGTTTCCTTTTTGGTGCTCAGTTAGTTGTCACCGATCAGGGAGAACATATGATATCTGTCCCTTTGGGACTGGCTTATTTCACTCAGCATAATGTTTTCCAGATTCCTCCATTTTGTTGCAAATGACCGGATTTCATTGTTTTTGACTGCTGTATAGTATTCTGTAGAGTACATGTCCCATAATTTCTTTATCCAGTCTACTGTTGATGGGCATTTAGGTTGATTCCAGGTCTTAGCTATTGTGATTTGAGCTGCAATAAACATTAAGGTGCAGACCGCTTTTTAGTTTGCCAATTTCCTTTGGGTAAATTGCAAGGAGTGGGATGGCTGGGTTGTATGGTAGGGTTATATTCAGGTTTCTGAAGAATCTCCAGACTGACTTCCATAGTGGCTTGACCAGTTTGCATTCCCACCAACAGTGGGTTAGTGTCCCTTTTTCCCCACATCCTCACCAGCATCTGTTATTGGTAGATTTCTGTATGTAAACCATGGGACTTTTCTTGCATTGGCACTGTGATGTGAAACTGCTTAGCTGGACAGATATTCATGTATCTGTATCATTCGTGGGCTTAAAATATACAGTTTTTAAATGGACCCCAAAGTAAACAAGACAACCATTGTTCAAGTAATGCTTAACTTGCCATTTAAAACTACACCTACAGGAGAAGCACCTGGCTCCTGGCTTCGGATCAGCGTGGTGCGCTGGCCGCAGCGGCCATTGGAGGGTGAACCAACAGCAAAAGGAAGACCTTTCTCTCTGTCTCTCTCTCTCACTGTCCACTCTGCCTGTCAAAACAAAACAAAACAAAACACATGCTCAGTATATGTTACAGGTGCATGGGTATCTTTTTTTTTTTTATTTGAAAGGCAAAGTTACACACAGAGAGAAGTAGAGGCAGAGAGAGAGAGAGAGAGAGAGAGAGAGAGAGAGAGAGGTAACTGTGCCAATCTGAAGTCTGGAGCCTGGAGCTTCCTCTGGGTCTCTCACGTGGGTGAGGGGCCCAAGGACTTGGAGTATCTTCTACTGCTTTCCCAGGTGATAGCAGAGAGCTGAATGGGAAGTGGAGCAGCTGGGACTAGAACCCGGCACCCATATGGGATGCCGGCACTGCAGGTAGTGGCTTTTACCAGCTATGCCACAGCGCCGGACTCATGGGTATCTTTTTTTTATTTTTTTGACAGGCAGAGTGGACAGTGAGAGAGAGAGACAGAGAGAAAGGTCTTCTTTTGCCGTTGGCTCACCCTCCAATGGCCGCCGCGGCCGGTGTGCTGCGGCCGGTGCACCGCGCTGATCCGATGGCAGGAGCCAGGTACTTATCCTGGGCTCCCATGGGGTGCAGGGCCCAAGTACTTGGGCCATCCTCCACTGCACTCCCGGGCCACAGCAGAGCTGGCCTGGAAGAGGGGCAACTGGGACAGAATCCGGCGCCCCGACCGGGACTAGAACCCGGTGTGCCGGCGCTGCAAGGCGGAGGATTAGCCTAGTGAGCCGCGGCGCCGGCCACATGGGTATCTTTTATAAGCAGATAAAATGTGTGCCTGTGTGTGGCATCTTTTGTGGATGGGTCAGAGTACCTGACACTGTGAGGAGAGAAGTTATTTGAAAGTCACAAGAAAGACTGTCTGTTTCCATTATAACTTTTTTTCCTACCTAGAGAAAATCTAATTATTTTGATAATCAATTTCATATTAGGACATTTTACTAAATTTTATTTCTCAAATCGATTTTCAATTGATTCTTATTATTTTTCCAGGTAGAGAAATCACAATAATTTTGCTTCCTTCTTCCCAATTTTTATATTAAACCATGAGGCCCAGATTGAATTCTGTGTCATCAAAGTGGAAAATTTGAATGAGTTTTTAACCTGTTCTAGAACTTAGAGATAAAAGGAAAACTCAAAAATTATTTTATGGCGCCAGCATAAAAGTCGCAACAAAACCCGATAAAGTGAGCACAAAAATAAAAATGCTTATCAATAGCTGCAACAACTTCAAATAAAGTATTAACCAACCAAATTTATAAGCACCATTTAAACAGAACGTAATCCTGCAGCTGGTATTATGGCGCAGTGGGTAAAGCCACTGCCTGAAATGTTGGCATCCCATGTGGGTGCCAGTTAGAGTCCTGGCTGCTCCGCTTCTGATCCAGCTCTCTGCTGAATGCACCTGGGAAAGCAGGAGACAATGGCCCAAGTGCTTGGGCCCCTGCTACCCACGTGGGAGACTTAGATAGAATTCCAAGCTCTTGGCTTTCATCTGGCCCAACCTTGGCTATCGTGGCCATTTGTGGAGTAAACGAGCAGATGGAAGTCCTCTCTCTTCTTCTCCCATCTCTTTCTCTCTTCCTCCCTCTCTCTGTCACTCTGCCTTTCAAATAACTAAAAATAAAATATTTAAAAAATAGAATGTAATACTACTAGAGAAAGATTTGTTCCAAGAATGCCAGAGTTTTTCTTTACTGATAGGAAAGAATTAATATATTAGTAAACAGTTGACAGTAATTTCCCATATTGAAGGGTCACAAGAAAAAACTTGATTGGCTCTAAGAAAACAAAAGCATTTGATAAAAATATAGAGTCACATCTAAAACCGGAATGCACAAATTCTTCCTTAATGTATCAAGGGAATCAAACTCCCACAAGATGCCTGCTTTCTGTTGGGTATGCAAGTGTGGAAGAATGCCGTTCATGGCAGCACCAGGCAAATGTGCACATTCTCAGCACAAGTGTCTGACAAAACCCTGGAAGGACCAGCGACCCTGGCTAGGAAATAAAGAGTAAGATGTAACACTTGGGAAGAAGGGAGACACATTTCCGTTGTTTTCAGGGGACGGAGCTGTGGACCTGGCAAGGGCAGCAGAATGCAACAAAATGTATGGAAAACACAAGGGAGTTCAGCACAGGCTCTGATTATGGAACTGATACACAAAATGTTCTCCTATGGTACTTTACTTGCTGACTTCTGTATTCTTCACAGGTTTTCCCGTTTGTGGTAACTCATGCTGCCCTGGGCAGTCACCGGCTTCTTCTAGGTTCCTTATGTATTTGCATGGATCGGAGCGAAACATAGCACTTATTAGGCTCTGCTGGGTTTCCTACCCGAGGATTGGATGAGTGTGCTGTGACTTCCCCAGGCGCCCTCCCCCAATCTGTCTCTCAGCCCTGCTGCCCTGCTCCCAGCCCCAGAAGGTTGTGCCACCTGAGCCACCTTGAGGCTGCCTGGTTCCCAGGTGGGCTCCAGGGGCAGGAAGTGGGGGAGGAGAGGCTGGCACACCCTTCCTGACTCAGCTGACTGGCTTCCTGGGTCCCGTGGTCCTAGGACATGCACAGTTTGTAGCCAGGACCTCAGCTTCCCTCCTGGTCCCCTTAACACTGCCTGCTTCTTTGTGAGTAGCTCAGCCACGGTGGTGCACCTGCAGGTGCAGTAGGGACCACATTGAGGGACCACGTGTGTGTGTGTGGTTCATGATGTGACCCGTGTTTCACTGTGCTCCTTAGACCCTTCATCTTCCTGGTGGTTTGTGGGATGGATTGGTCACAGGCAGAGAGACAGGAGTTAACTCTCTTTGCTGTGCTTGAATTCCCATTCCTGCCGGTATTTACCGTGGCTTCTCCCTTTATAATTTGGTGCTGCATTATTGGGCACATACATTTTCCTGACAGGTAGCACTTTACCGTCCATTACTCTGCTTATCATTATAAAGTGCCCTGTTTCCTCACCCTAATGCTTTTCCCGTCACCCTCTCCACTCATCTCAGCCTCACAGCTGGCTTTGCTGGGTCCCTCCTTCTCTGCCACCTCTTTACCTGTCTGTTTACTTTGGGGTTCCCAGGGACTTTGCTTTAGTTATATCTTTGTTTTCAGTGAGAAAAGTCTTCAGATAGAATCTTTAAACAATTGAAAAAACGTGTGTGGGAGGGAGGGGGAGGGGAGGGGGAGGGGGAGAGAGGGAGGGGGAGGGGGAGGGGGAGAGAGGGAGAGGGAGAGAGGGAGAGGGAGAGAGGGAGAGGGAGAGGGAGAGGGAGAGGGAGAGGGAGAGGGAGAGGGAGAGGGAGAGGGAGAGGGAGAGATCTCTCAACTGCTAGTCCACTGCCCAGATGCTCAGCAGACAGGAACTCAGCCCAGGTCACCCCAGTGGTAGCAGAGACTTGATTGCTTGAGCCAGCACCTGCTGCCTGCCAGGGTGTGCACCAGAAGGAAGCTGGAATCAACACAGTCAGTACCAAAGCCCAGGTGCTCTGCGAAGCATTGCTGGCATTGTAACCACTACGTCAAATGCCTGCCCCAACATGTACAATCTTAAAAATGTGAGTTTGTTCAGCTATGCTTAATGACATATCTGTAAAGTTTGATCTTAATTCTACCATGTTTTAAATGTTAAATAATTGAAAGTTTTCCTACCAATTTTGTCAAGGTACATGCAAATTAATGTCCCCAAGATTCACTCTTCTTGTCACAGGTGACATGATTTTCTTCTTTTCAGAGGCTACACAGAATCCACATTTTCTGTATCCATTAATCCATCAGTGGGCACTTAGGCTGACTCTATAGCTTGGCTGCTGTGAAAAATACTACAATGAACATGGGGCTATAGATATCTCCTTGAGATACTGATTTCTTTTTTTGTGGATAGATACTCAGAGATGGGATTCCTAGGTTAATTTAATTTAATTTTTTTTCCTTCCCAAAGAAACCTTTTATTTAAGGAATACAAATTTCATCAGTACAACTTTAGGACTATAGTGATTCTTCCCACTATATACACCTTTCTACCCACACTCCCACCCTTCCTCCTTCTTCCTCTCCTAATCCCAGTCCCATTCTCCATTAAGATTCATTTTCAATTAACTTTATACATAGAAGACCAACTTTATACTAAATAAAGACTTCAAAAATTTGCACACATGTGCACACAAACACACAAACAGAAAAAGTTTTACAGTTAACTCTCTTAATACAACTCATTGAGGACAGAGGTCCTGCCTGGGAAGTTAGTGCACAGTGACTACTGCTAGTAATTTAACAATTAACTTATGTGTGACTCAGTGACCACCCGAGGCTCCTGATATTGAGCTGCCTAGGCTATGGAAGCCTTTTGAATCAACAAACTCTGTGAGTATCTAGAAAAGGCCATAAGTATAGTGGAAGTTCTTGCTTCCTTTCAGAGAAAAGTACATCCTTCTTTGATGGCCACTTCTTTCCACTGGGGTCTCATTCACAGAGATCCTTCATGTAGAACATTTTTTGCAACAGTGTCTTGGCTTTCCATGCCTGAAATACTCTCATAGGCTTTTCAGCCAGACCAGGATGCCTTAAGGGCTGATTCTGAGGTTAAAGTGCTACTTAAAGTGACTGTCCTTCTGAGTCTGCTGTGTGGACTACTTCCCATGTTGGAACATTCTCTCCTTTATAATTCTATCTATTATTACCAGACCCTTGATCCTATTTATATGATCACTTTAACACTTAATCCTATCTAGATGTTCAATTTAACACTTAATATGATCACTCTAACTTTTCAGATGACATTTTTATTACCCAGTTTAATGGGATTTGGCGTCCCATGGAAGTTTTTAAATTGTACCCTTAGAAATCTGTAGGAATGTATGCAGAACTATACAGCTTTACAGTTACAAACTACCTCCTCCCTCTCTTACTCTCACTCTTATTTTTTTTATTGAGATCTAATTTTAATTGGCTTTTTACACATATGACTAACTCTATGTTAAGTAAAGAGTTCAACATGGGGCTGGAGCTGTGGTGCAGCGGGTAAAGCTGCTGCCTGCAGTGCTGGCATCCCACATGGGCACCTGCTAAAGTCCTGGCTGCTCCACTTCTGATCCAGCTCTCTGCCATGGCCTGGGAAAGCAGCAAAAGATGGCCCAAGTCCCTTTGCCCCTGCATCCATATGGGAGACCTGGAAGAAGTTCCTGGCTCCCAGCCTCAGATCAACCCAGCTCCAGCCATTGCAGCCAACTGGGAAGTGAACCAGCAGATGAAAGACCTCTCCCTCTCTCTGCCTCTCCTTCTCTCTCTTTGTAACTCTTTCAAATAAATAAAGCTTTTTTTTAAAAAAAAGAGTTCAACAAATAATATGAAGAAAAAAACCTGTTCCTTGTCAGTCAAGACAAGGGCTTTTCAAGCCATTGCTTTTCAAAGTGTCAATTTGTCAATTTCACTTCTACAGATTGCCTTTTAGGTGCTCTATTAGTTATCACAGATCAGGGGGAACATAGTATTTGTCTCTTTGAGACTGGCTTATTTCACTAAGTATGATGTTTTCCAGATTCATCCATTTTGTTGCAAATAACCATATTTCATTTTTTTACCACTGTGTAGTATTCCATAGTGTACATATCTCATAATTTCTTTATCCAGTCTTCAGTTGATGGCGTTTAGGTTGATTCCGTGTCTTAGCTATTGTGAATTGAGCTGCAATAAACATGGGGTTGCAGCTAACTCTTTTTTTACTGATTTTATTTCCTTGGGTAAATTCGCAAGGGGTGGAATCACTGGGTCATATGGTAGGTCTATATTCAGGTTTCTGAGGTATCTCCATAGGGTTTTCCACAGTGGCTTTATCAGTTTACATTCCCACTAACTGTCTATTAGGGTACCTTTTTCCCACATCCTTGCCAGCATTTGTTGTTTGTTGATTTCTGTATGAAAGCCATTCTTACTTTGGTAAGGTGAAACCTCATTGTGATTTTGATTTGCATTTCCCTAGTGGCTAATGATCCTGAACATTTTTTCATGTGTCGGTTGGCCATTTAGATTTCATCTTTTGAAAAATGTCTGTTTAAGTCCTTGGCCATTTCTTTTCTTTTTTAAAAATATTTATTTATTTATTTGAAAGGAAGAGTTACAGAGAGGCAGAGGCAGATAGAGAGAGAGAATGTCTTCCATCCACTGGTTCACTCCTCAAATGGTCGCAACGGCCGGAGCTGTGCCGATCGGATGCCAGGAGCCAGGAGCTTCCTCCAGGTCTCCCAAGTGGACGCAAGGGCCCAAGAACTTGGGCCATCCTGTACTGCCTTCCCAGGCCATAGCAGAGCTGGATCAGAAGTGGAGCAGCCAGGTCCCGAAGCAGCGCCCATATAGGATGCCGGTGCCTCAGGCCAGGCGTTAACCCACTGCGCCACAGTGCCAGCCCCCTGTGTATTGATTTTATATCCTGTGACCTTACCAAACTCTTCTATGAGTTCCAATAGTCTCTTGGTGAAATCTTTTGGATCCCCTATATATAGAATCATGTCATCTGCAAATAAGGATAGTTTGACTTCCTCCTTCCCTATTTGTATCCCTTTGATTTCTTTTTCTTGCCTAATTTAATTTTATTTTTCAAATTTTTAGAAAATTTCTTTTTTTTTAAAGATTTATTTATTTATTTGAAAAGTCAGAGTTACATAGAAAGAAGGAGAGGGAGAGAGAGAGGAGAGAGAGAGGTCTTCCATCTGTTGGTTCACTCCCCAACTGGCTACAACGGCTGGAGCTGCGCCAGGAGCTTCTTCTGGGTCTCCCACGCAGGTGCAAGGCCTCAAGGACTTGGGCCATCTTCTACTGCTTTCACAGGCCACAGCAGAGAGCTGGATCGGAAGAGAGCAGCCGGGACTCGAACTGGCGCCCATAAGGGATGCCGGCTCTGCAGGCAGCAGTTTAGCCCACTACACTACAGCACCTGCCCCAAGGAAATTTCAAACCCTTTTCCATACTGGCTGTATCCACTTACATTCCTAGAAACAGTGTTTGCACACATCCTGGCCTGCACTTGCTATTTCTTGTTTTGATAACAGTCAATATTTCGGATACTTGCATGCTGGAGACTGGCTGAACTTGGTTTGGTGTGAGTTTTGGGGTCACTTAATTTCCCATGAATTTTGAGTACATCCCTCTGTGATTTTTTGGAATCTAGTGATGTTGGGAGAAATCTGATGCTAGTCTGATCTCCCCCTTTGTAAATGTGCATGATTTTTTCCCTGGATGCCTAAAGAATTTTTTTTATCCTTACTAAAGCTTGTGAGGATATGATTCAACACTGGTTTTCTTCACCATTTTCTTCTGGACTGGCGTGTACTTTTTCAATCTTTAGATACAGTCTTTCCCTTTTGCAGGAATGCCTTCTTATTTACTTTGAGTATTTTAATTTCCTGTTGGCAGGGTCCCTAAGGTAGGGAGACCATTAATCCACAGGATGCATACTGTTGTTTGCTGTTCTTCATGTCCGTGGACTTCTCTTTGATTGCTTCCATTACTTTGTGTATTCTGCAGTTATTTTTATTCTGCTCAGTATTCCATCTGTGCCAGAAATCCACTTATTAACTAGTTTTTTTTTATATTTCTAATTTATTAGTTTTGTAGAGTACCTTTGTTTCCTTAGATTTGAAGTCTCCTCTTTTTATGCCTGAGTACTTTTAAAAAATATTGTAAGAAATCTGTGAATCCTACAGGGTACGGAACCCTTCCAGGTTTGTTATCTCAGGCAACCCTTCTGATCGGTCTGAAGAGTAGGTGTTATCTTTTCCCCTCAACACTTTGTGCTAAAAATCTTCACATACAGACATTTTCGCATACAGATGATAGAACTTTGCCGTGAACTCACAGCTACTCACCGCCTACCGTCTGCCATCTGCATCTTACTACGCTTCCGCTGTCACCAGCTAGCCGCTCCTCCTGCTTCTCCAAACATCGATCCCTCTTATTCTTGATCCATCTCTCAGTTGCAGACGTCAGTATAAGGGTGACTTAAAAAGTTCATGGGAAATGAAATTAAAAGACAGTTTGTTGGGGCTGGCGCAATAGCACAGCCAATTAAGCTGCCACCTGCGATGCTGGCATCCCATATGACTGCCGGTTTGAGTCCTGGCTGCTCCACTTCTGATCCACCTATCTGCTCACGTGCCAGGAAAAGTAGCTGAAGGTGACTCAGGTCCCTGAGCCCCTGCACCCATGTGGGAGACCTGGAGGAAGCTGTTGGATCCTGGCTTTGGACTGGCCCAGTCCTGGGCCTTTGTGGCCCTTCGGGGGAGTGAACCGGTAGATGGAAGATCTTTCTGTCTCTCCCTGTCTCCCCCTCTATGTTACTCTGTCTTTCAAATAAATAAAAGTAAAATTTTTTTTGACAGGCAGAGTTAGACAGTGAGAGAGAGAGAGAGAGACAGAGAGAAAGGTCTTCCTTCCATTGGTTCACCCCCTAAATGGCCGCTACAGCTGGCGTGCTATGCCAGTCTGAAACCAGGAGCCAGGTGCTTCCTCCTAGTCTCCCATGTAGGTGCAGGGCCCAAGCACTTGGGCCATCCTCCACTGCCTTCCTGGGCCACAGCAGAGAGCTGGACTGGAAAAGGAGCAACCAGGACAGAATCTGGCGCCCTGACCGGGACTAGAACCCGGTGTCCCGGCACCACTGGCAGAGGATTAGCCTAGTGAGCCACGGTGCTGGCCAAAGTAAATCTTTTTAAAAAGGAGTTTGCTTTGTTCAAAAATTTTTGAAATGCAAGCATAGTGTTTTCAAAGTATGCATTTTCCATGATTTTTTGCTGACTCCCTCATATACTTTGCTCTGAACACCTAAGCAGAATCATCTCTTTTTTAAAATATTTATTTATTTATTTGAAAGACAGAGTTACAGAGAGGCAGAGTCAGAGAGAGAGAGAGAGAGAGAGAGAGGGTTCTTCCATTCACTAGTTCACTATCCAGATGGCTACAAGGCCGGAGGTGGGCCGATCTGAAACCAGGAGCCAGGAGCTTCTTCTGGCTGTAGCGGCCATTTAGGGGGTGAACCAATGGAAGGAAGACCTTTCTCTCTGTCTCTCCCTCTCACTGTCTAACTCTGCCTGTCAAAAAAAATTTTACTTTTATTTATTTGAAAGACAGAGTAACATAGAAGGGGAGACAGGGAGAGACAGAAAGATCTTCCATCTACCGGTTCACTCCCCCGAAGGGCCACAAAGGCCCAGGACTGGGCCAGTCCAAAGCCAGGGTCCAACAGCTTCCTCCAGGTCTCCCTCGTGGGTACAGGGGCCCAGGGACTTGAGTCACCTTCAGCTACTTTCCCTGGCACGTGAGCAGATAGGCGGTTCGGAAGTGGAGCAGCCAGGACTCAAACCGGCAGTCATACGGGGTGCCAGCATCGCAGGTGGCAGCTTAATTGGCTGTGCTATTGCGCCAGCCCCAACAAACTGTCTTTTAATTTCATTTCCCATGAACTTTTTAAGTCACCCTTATACTGACGTCTGCCCACGTGGGTGCAGGGGCCCAAGGACTTGAGCCATCTTCTACTGCTTTCCCAGGCCATAGCAGACAGCTGGATCTGAAGCCGGGACTTGAACTGGAATCCATATGGAATGCTAGCCCCACTGTCTCCCACTCTCCCAGCCACTCTCCCAGGGTGGGGAGGCATCCTGGGCAGAGCCCTGGGGGGCAGACCCTACATTCTTCTCTTGCTGCCCTCTCCTCTCACGGGTGTCCAGCACCTGTGATGACCTCCCCTTCCCTTCTGCCCTGGGCTTGGTTAAGGCCAAGTTCAAAGATTGGAGAAAATGAGCCCTCGGTGAGAAGTTCGCTGTTGCCCACAGACACTCAGCAGATGCGGTCCCTGGCTCCCACTCTGCTTTCTCCAGCCTTCAGGGCAGGGGGCATCCATGCTGCAGGAGGGGGCCCCCATGAGCACTCTGGGCGTCTCCCCCTGTGTCCTGGCCCTGCCGCACCAGTCTTCAGTTCCTTTCTCCCAGGTCTGTGTCTGCAGGTGTGGGGGAGGAACCAGGCTAAGGAGCATCACACCTCGCGTGGTGATCTCCACTCCCGGCCCATCTCTTTTTCCACCCTCGCCTTCCTGCTGAGAATATCTCAGAATAAGTGAAGCCAGGTTTTGCTCCCTTGATGCCTACCTGATGCAACACACACGGCTACAGGGAGTGGGGTGGGGCTGGGCAGCCTGCCGCTTCCAGCACCTCCTCGGAGAGGCGTGCTTGATCCTGAGCTGAGGGGCTGGGGACAAGGAAGCTACAGAGCTCAACACACAGGGCACAAAAGCAGCTAGAGCTGCCTCTGCCCTGTGTCCCCGCCCAGGAGCTGCTGCCGGTGGGAGCCGCGTGGAGCTCGCAAGCTGTCCCCGGCTCAGCATGAGCCCCTCTCCCAAGGGGCGCATCGAGTAAGAACAAAGGAAATGAGCTGGGATGCACAGGCACCTGCACTCACGGTAGACTGAGTCCCCAGTGGCTAATGGGCTTGGAAAGACCGGCTTGGCTGCCCTGGCGGGGGCGCCCACTCAAATGGCCACAGGACATCCCCAGACAGAATGTGACAATGACAGGTGAGCCACAGAAGGTGGGGCTGTGTGGGCTCTCTTTGATGGAGGACACTGCCTCAGGGGTCAGTCGGGTGAGTCCCCGGGAAGCCCAAGAAGCGCCAACCCATCCCCCAGCGAGTCTGCTGCTGGGAATTCTCCCCGGGGCAACGCCTCGGCAGGCAGAGGGAGATGTGGACAAAGAGGTTCGCTAGAGCATGCTGGTAGGCAGGAGTGACTGGTAGGCAGGAGTGATTGGCATGTCTGCCAGGAAGGAACTGGATAATTGAGTTATGGTATATTCCTATGCACACTCTGGGACAGCAATTAAAATAAAGGAGCTGCATGTCTAGGAGTCTACCCCAGGAGAGCTTGAAACTGCAATGAGCGAAGGCAGTGGGTTTCGGCGCTGCAAATTTAGTAGATTTTGCGTTGATAGTAAAAGCAAACAAGGCATCGCTGTCTCTTCTTTCTGGATGCTTGTCTCCAAAGTATTGCTCCTAGCCCAGGAAGAAATCAGGCCAACTTCAGGAGAGGGTTTGCTTGTCGGGCCAAGGAAGGGACGTGGCCCTGGGAGGGGGTCCGGAGATTTCAATTGGTGCTGTGTTACTTCACTTCCTTCAAAGTCTTCGAGGCACCCTTGGAAATGTTGATGTCTGTTAGTTCTGGGTGGTGGGTCCAGAGGCAGTTACGAATTGTTTTATATTCTTGATATATTTTGCTACATTCTCAAATAGACCCCACTGTGATTGCCAGGGGCTGTAAATGCCCAGGGCTTGGGGTAGCAGAGCTGGGTGCCAAATGACTGGGGAGCACCTGTGTGTCCTTGCTGGCCTGGGTGTGCAGGCTTGGGGACAACTCTCTGATGCCGTGGCAAGGTGCAATGAGCAGAAGCAGTGAAGAATCCTCTTGCCCTGCCTGCCCCTGGGACAGGGACTCTGTCCCACTCACCCACCTGGGGCCCTGGCTCAGAGGAGCCATCACATAGTACATTCAGGGGCTCACACGTGTTGAAGTGTGTGGGCACAGGTACACCTGTGTGTGCATAGGTGCATGCATGTGGGTGTGTGAGTGCGTATGATTATCTACTTGCAGGAGTGTAGGTGTTTGCGTATGCATGTACGTGTGTTGTGTGCATGTGTGTGCATGTGTGTGATTGTGTCTGTGTATACTTGCACAGGTGAGTGTATACCTGCATGCATACACAGGAACTAGGAGGGTCAGGCTGGCCGTGGCACAGCAGGGGAGGGCAGTCATGGGCAAGGCATAAATCCTAAAAGTGTCAGGAGCCCGTGTGGTCCTGCTGGATGGGCTGGGGGTGGCGGGGGCCGCACCCAGGGAGGACACAACCCAGAGGTGGCTGGGCATGTTGGGACACTTCCAGGTCGGCACTGTACCTGGACAACATGGGATTTCCAATTTCTGATGACCACGGTTCTGGAGGTGAGACAGGGCACAGGAGCAAGGTGACTCAGAGCGACCAGTGAGGACCACTCCCTCGCTGGGGCTGGATGACAGGCAGGTCCTGGAGGAGGCAGGGCCCTTCCTCTTTGGCCCCCACACCATGCAGTGCACCCAGCTTGGGAGGGGCCTGACCAGGGGTGGGCTGTTTAGCCGCCTAGGGAGCAGCAGCGGGACAGGGCTGTTTGCGAGACAGACCTGCCTGCTTCTCGTACCCGGGCTGCATGAGACACCTCGAGAGGGATCAGTCACAGGACAGTGACTTCCCATCTCCCCGTCTGCCTCGGGGATGCTGGAGCAGAGCTGCAGAGTACTTCAGACGCCGGCCCTGGGCTTAGCTTTTCGAAGGAAGGATAACAGCTGAAGCCGTACCTCCTCAGCCCTGCAAGTGTGCGCGCAAAATGCTTGCAGCTGAAAGGTACCTGGCATCTCCTCAGGTGGCCAGGCAGCTAGTCAAGGAATGAAGAGTAGTGGCTCTGCCCCAGGAGGTGGGAGTGTCCTCACCCCAGGTCCCATGGGGGAGGGCACCCACAGGGATTTCGACCTGCTGGCAGGATGTACGCGGGGGTCTAGGGGCCTGGTTTGTATTTCTGGATTCTGATTTGGGGAGCATAGTGCATTCAGGGACTTGAATGCTTTGCAGTACATGGGCACACACTTGCGTGTGTAGGTGCGTGTGTGTGTGTGTGTGTGTGTGATGGGTGCAGGTGCCTGTACGCGTGTATGTACATGCATGTACTTGCATGTGTGAGAGTGTGTATGTGCCTGTACACATATATGTGCATGTATATATGATGGTGTGTGTTTGGGAGGGGTGTGTGAGCAGGAGAAGAGGATGGAGGGCTGAATGGGGAGCAGAGCTTGAAGGGCATAGGTGGCCCAGAATTTCGGAGGCTGGGCTCAGGGTCAGGCTGGCCGAGGCACAGCATGGGAGGGCATGGACCCTGAAAGTATCAGGTCTCCGGGGGGTCTCACTGGGTTGGCTGCACCCAGGAAGGGGCAGGTGTAGAGGGTAGAGGCTGGGCATGTTGGGACACTCCCAGGTCAGCCCTGTGCCTGGACAGTTCTTGATGGCTATGGAGCTAGTTCCTTCCATGATCCAGGAGGTGGGGCAGGACAGAGGCAGGAGGTGGCTCAGGGTGACTGGCGAGGGCCTGTCTTTTAGAAATGGGTTCTTCTGCTTGCTGTTGGTCATGCACCCATCCTAGGGGACTGCAGGGCTCTGGGAGGTGGCCCAGCACGGACAGTCATCAAGTCCATGAGGCAGGTCTTTGGCTAGATAGTTTCTGTGGGGATCCTCATGGCTCTAGATTTGGGGAGAACGCCTTTCTCTCTCTCTTTTTTAATGATTTATTTTTATTTATTTGAAATAGAGTTACAGAGAAAGATAGAGACAGAGAGAGAGGTCTTCCATCTGCTGGTTCACTCCCCAAATGGCCGCAACAGCTGGAGCTGCACTGATCCAAAGCTAGGAACCAGGAGTTTCTTCTGGGTCTCCCACGTGGGTGCAGGGGCCCAAGTACTTGGGCCATCTTCCACTGTTATCCCAGGCCATAGCAGAGAGCTGGATTGGAAGAGGAGCACCCAGGACTTGAACGGGTGGCCATATGGGATGTCAGTGCTTCAGGCCAGGGCTTTAACCTGCTGCGCCACAGCACTGGCCCCAAGAATGCCTTTCTTTGATTCGGGTCCGTGTGTGCACTGTGTGGAGTGAGTCCACACTGGGTGGAAAGGCAGGCGGAGAAGCATGCACCTTGCTGAAACCCAGAGGTGTCGAAAGTGCCCCAGGACCCCGTGAATTCCATAAAGGAAGACACTCCTTCCCCTCAGCTAAGTGACTGGACTTTGGGCATAGAAATATAAATCTGGGGCTAAGTGAAGATAAGTATGTTGGCCGGCGCCGCGGCTCAATAGGCTAATCCTCTGCCTTGCGGCGCCAGCACACCGGGTTCTAGTCCCGGTCGGGGCGCCGGATTCTGTCCCGGTTGCCCCTCTTCCAGGCCAGCTCTCTGCTGTGGCCCGGGAGTGCAGTGGAGGATGGCCCAAGTGCTTGGGCCCTGCACCCCATGGGAGACCAGGAGAAGCACCTGGCTCCTGGCTTTGGATCAGTGCGGTGCGCCGGCCGCAGCACACCGGCCGCGGCGGCCATTGGAGGGTGAACCAACGGCAAAGGAAGACCTTTCTCTCTGTCTCTCTCTCTCACTGTCCACTCTGCCTGTCAAAAAATAAAAAATAAAAAAAAAGAAGATAATTATGTTAACTTTTACCTATAACCCAGTTCAAGTTTCCTTAACAATAACGTCAGTTCGTGACTCAGGCTATTTTTATTTTGTTTCTCATATTTGGGCATAGGCTGTGATTCCATCATCACTGTCCATAGAACACTCTGAGGTGCTGTGTGGGGCAATGAAATATCAGCCAGGCATTTATTTGTATTTATTTGAAAGGCGAGAGAGAGAGAGAGGGAGAGTCTTCCATCCTCTGGTTCACTCCCCAGGAGGCTGCAACGACCAGGGCTGGGCCAGGCTGAAGCCAGGAACAAGGAACTCCATCTGAGTCTCCCATGTGGGTAGCAGGGGCCCAAGCACTTGAGTCATCATTTGCTACGTTTCCAAGTGGATTCGCAGGCCTTGAGCTGGCGCTCCTATGGGATGTTGGCATCGCAGGCGGAGCTGGACCTGCTGCACTGCAACTCTGGCCTCATCATTTCTGGATTCTTTAAAAAATCATCTAAAAATATTGAATAGATTCCATTTTATGGAGGTAGCAGCATTTATGTAACCACAGACTGGCCTAGCGCTGCTCAGGAGAGCCACTGTGCTGCCCATATGGAGCCACATGGATACGTTTGGGTTGGAGACAATCCATGCCATGGATTTTGCCTCTTACAAGCCGAGTGACCTTAGCACATTCCTTGACTTCTGGGAGCCTGGGTATTCCCACCTGGGCCAAGGACAGTGTAATCAAAGGCGCAGCTCCCAGGGGTGCTGGGAGTATTAAATGCAGGTGAATCACCAGCCAGCCCCAGTGTTGATCACAATTATTATTGACAGCTGCTGAGAGTTAGCTTGCCTCTCTTGGACTAGTTTTCTGCAAGGGAGGCTTGGAGCCACAGCTGCTTTGTTTGGGCTTGTACACAGTGTTTTCAAACTCCAGGTGCTCAAGTGTTGCCTGGGTCCTACGGAAGGGTCTGGGTGGGCCTGTGAACCTGCATTTCAGAGTAGCTCCCAGCGGTGCTGACACCTCTGGCCTGAGTGGAGAGATTTTGTCCCACGTGGGTGTCTTCCCAGGGCCTCACTCGCACCTGGGCTCTGTCTTCGCCTACATTTCGGGGTGGGGGGAGATATGGGAGGGCTGGGGTTGGCTGAGGCCACAGCAGTGCTTGGGGGCCTGCTTATCTCCTGCAGGGGTGCTGAGCAGGGCTCAAGAAATGAGATCACCACCTGCGATGCCAGGACCTGCAGTCGCCACGAGGGGGCTGCGTTTCTAGGTGTCTGGCCACACCCCCATGCAGGTCATACCCTTCCGCTCCCAAGACTCTGCCATCGGCCTTGCTCTCAGCAGGCGACCCTGCCTCCTCCTACAGTGTGTTAACTGACAGCACCAGGAGTTCCCCCTCAGCATCTGGCCCCCTCCCCTCGCTTCTCTGGGTCTTGTGCCCCGCCCAGAGGACCAGCTTTCTTGTCATCACCACTCAAAGCTATGCTTTCCTGTGTCTTGCTCTCAGCACCCCCCCGCCCCATACCAGGAGCAAGTTTTTTTTTTTTTTTTAAGATTTATTTATTTATTTGAAAGTCAGAGTTACACAGAGAGGAGGAGAGGCAGAGAGAGAGAGAGAGAGAGAGAGAGTGAGAGAGAGGTCTTCCATCCGTTGGTTCACTCCCCAGTTGGCCTCAATGGCTGGAGCTGAGCCGATCCAAAGTCAGGAGCCAGGAGCTTCCTCTGGGTCTCCCACATGGATGCAGGGGTCCAAACACTATGGGCCATCTTCTACTGCTTTCCCAGGCCACAGCAGAGAGCTGGATCAGAAGTGGAGCAGCTGGGACTCGAACTGGTGCCCATATGGGACGCCGGCACCGCAGGCATGGCTTTACCTGCTACGCTACCGCACTGGCCACAGGAGCACATGGTTAACATCAGCCCCTTCCCTTCACTGGCTGTTCACCCTTGTAGGGCCAGGGACCACAATTTCTCTTACTGTAACGCCAGGATTTCCTGTTCTTATACCCGTGCCCAGGTGACCATCCTCGAGCATTGGTCCAGGGAAGGAGTCAAATGAATGCTGCTGGCTCTCAAATCCATATGGCTACATCAGACCTCGGCTTCTTGCTGGTTTGTATAGCATTTGATATCACTGGGCTGTGCCACCAGTAATCCAGGCTCAATGAGTCCAAAAGCAAAGTCATAATCTTCTCACTGAAGTTGGTGTGAATCCAGGTCCCCTGGCACCCGGCTCTCCGATCTGGAAACCTGGGGTTGTTACTGAGTCTCCTGACTGAATGAGCAACCTCCCGACCCAATTACACTCCGTCTCTCACCACTTGTCCACCCTGTTCCTTTCCCTAGTGCTCAGGGTGGGTCCAGGTGAGGATATGCCAGCAGGTGCTGTTTCCCAGGTACCTGATCTTTGGAACCAAGAGTCAGTCATGAGCTGCTCTGCTTCAGCCACAGGACCTCAGGGGAAAGCCAGGGCCAGGAGCCCAGCCTGCCCTCACGTCTCAGTTTGTTTTCAAGTAGGCAAAGGAGGTGAGTGGATTTCGCCCCCAACAGGTATCCAGGTCTCCTCATTGCCAGCAATAAAATTACAAGTAAATATGCCAGCTTGCTGTGTGGTTTACATGAGAAGCACAATCTATTCCAGATATTGTTGCAAAGTAAGAAACAAGAATTCTACCAATTGAAAGTAAGAAACAATACCAAAACCTGTCTACAAAACAGAATGCAAAAATTTTGTGTAAAAATATTGCCCAAAAGCTGTCTATAAAAGTACCTACCAGGGTGGGCATTGGGACACGGCAGGTTAAGCTGCCACTTGGGTTGCCTGCATCCCATATCATGGTGCCTGATTCGAGTCCTGGTTATTCTGATTCCATCCCAGAGTCCTGCTAATGCACCTGGCAGGCAGCAGGAGATGGCCCAGGTGCTTGTATTCCTGCCTCGCATGTGGGAGACCTGGATGGGGTTCCTGTTTTGGCCTGGCCTAGCCTTGGCTATTGTGGGTATTTGGGGGAGTGAAGCAGCAGATGAAAGATATTTCTTTCTCTCTTTCAAATACATACGTAAATATTTTTTTAACTTTTATTTAATGAATATAAATTTCCAAAGTACGATTTATGCATTACAATGGCTTCCCCCACATACCGTCCCTCCCACCTGCAACCCTCTCCTTTCCCACTCCCTCTCCCCTTCCATTCACATCAAGATTCATTTTCGATTATCTTAATATACAGAAGATCAGCTTAGTATACATTAAGTAAGGATTTCAACAGTTTGCTCCCACACAGAAACATAAAGTGAAAAATAATAGATGATTTTTTTTAAATGATGATGAAATCAGATCAGACCTATTGTCATGTTTAATCCCAGTGAGAGTCAAGTTGGGAGTTGATTATTTCTTTCTTTCTTTCTTTCTTTTTTTTTTTTTTTTACAGAGGATCAGTTTAGTATACATTAAGTAAAGATTTCAACAGTTTGCACCCCCATAGAAACACAAAGTGAAATATATTGTTTGAGTACTTGTTATAGCTTTAAATCTCAATACACAGCACATTAAGGACAGAGATCCTACATGAGGAGTAAGTGCACAGTGACTCCTGTTGTTGACTTTACCAATTGACACTCCTGTCTATGGCATCAGTAGTCTCCCTATGCTCCAGTCATGAGTTTCCAAGGCTATGGAAGCCCTCTGAGTTCTCCGATTCTTATCTTGTTTAGACAAGGTCATAGTCAAAGTGGAGGTTCTCTCCTCCCTTCAGAGAAAGGTACCTCCTTCTTTGAAGACCTGTTCTTTCCACTGGGATCTCACTCGCAGAGATCTTTTGCCAGAGTGTCTTGGCTTTCCATGCCTGAAATACTCTCATGGGCTTTTCAGCCAGATCCGAATGCCTTTAGGGCTGATTCTGAGGCCAGAGTGCTATTTAGGACATCTGCCATTCTATGAGTCTGCTGAGTATCTCACTTCCCATGTTGGATCACTCTCCCCTTTATTTATTCTATCGGTTAGTGTTAGCAGGTACTAGACTTGTTTATGAGCTCCCTTTGACTCTTAGTCCTTTCATTATGATCAATTGTGAACTGAAATTGATCACTTGGACTGGTGAGATGGCATTGGTACATGCCACTTTGATGGGATTGAATTGGAATCCCCTGGTATGTTTTTAACTCTACCATTTGGGGCAAGTCAGCTTGAGCATGTCCCAAACTATACATCTCTTCCCTCTCTTATTCCCACTCTTATGTTTAACAGGGATCACATTTCAGTTAATTTTTAACACTTAAGAATAACTGTATTAATTACAGAATTAAACCGGTCATATTAAGTAGAACAGACAAAAAAACTACTAAGAGGGATAATGTATTAAGTTGTTCATTAACAGTCAGGGCTATGCTGATCAAGTCACCGTTTCCCATAGTGTCCATTTCACTTCAGGAGGTTTCCTTTTTGGTGTTCAGTCAGTTGTCACCGATCAGGGAGAACATATGGTATTTGTCCCTTTGGGACTGGCTTATTTCACTCAGCATGATGTGTTCCAGATTCCTCCATTTTGTTGCAAATGACTGGATTTCGTTGTTTCTTACTGCGGTATAGTATTCTAAAGAGTACATATCCCATAATTTCTTTATCCAGTCTACCGTTGATGGGCTTTTAGGTTGGTTCCAGGTCTTAGCTATTGTGAATTGAGCTGCAATAAACATTAGGCTGCAGACCGCTTTTTTGTTTGCCAATTTAAATTCCTTTGGGTAAATTCCAAGGAGTGGGATGGCTGGGTTGAACGGTAGGGTTATCTTCAGGTTTCTGAGGAATCTCCAGACTGACTTCCATAGTGGCTTGACCAGTTTGCATTCCCACCAACAGTGGGTTAGTGTCCCTTTTCCCCCACATCCTCGCCAGCATCTGTTGTTGGTAGATTTCTGAATGTGAGCCATTCTAACCGGGGTGAGGTGAAACCTCATTGTGGTTTTGATTTGCATTTCCCTGATTGCTAATGACCTTGAACATTTTTTCATGTGCCTGTTGGCCATTTCTATTTCCTCTTTTGAAAAATGTCTATTGAGGTCCTTGGCCCATCTCTTAATTGGGTTGTTGGTTTTGTTTTTGTGGAGTTTCTTGATCTCTTTGTAGATTCTGGTTATTAACCCTTTATCTGTTGCATAGTTTGCAAATATTTTTTCCCATTCTGTCGGTTGTCTCTTCACTCTCCTGACTGTTTCTTTTGCAGTACAGAAACTTCTCAATTTGATGCAATCCCAATAGTTAATTTTGGCTTTGACTGCCTGTGCCTCCCGGGTCTTTTCCAGAAACTCTTTGCCTGTGCCAATATCTTGAAGGGTTTCTCCAATGTTCTCTAGTAACTTGATGGTGTCAGGTCGTAGATTTAGGTCTTTAATCCACGTTGAGTGGATTTTTGTGTAAGGTGTAAGGTAGGGGTCTTGCTTCATGCTTCTGCACGTGGAAATCCAGTTTTCCCAGCACCATTTATTGAATAGACTGTCCTTGCTCCAGGAATTGGTTTTAGATCCTTGATCAAATATAAGTTGGCTGTAGATGTTTGGGTTGATTTCTGGTGTTTCAATTCTGTTCCATTGGTCTATCCATCTGTTTCTGTACCAGTACCATGCTGTTTTGATTACAACTGCCCTGTAGTATGTCCTGAAATCTGGTATTGTGATGCCTCCGGCTTTGTTTTTGTTGTACAAGATTGCTTTAGCTATTCGAGGTCTCTTGTGCCTCCATATAAATTTCAGCACCAATTTTTCCAGATCTGAGAAGAAGGTCTTCGGTATCTTAATTGGTATTGCATTGAATTTATAAATTGCTTTTGGGAGAATGGACATTTTGATGATATTGATTCTTCCAATCCATGAGCATGGAAGATTTTTCCATTTCTTGGTATCCTCTTCTACTTCTGTCTTTAAGGTTTTGTAATTTTCATCGTAGAGATCTTGAACGTCCTTGGTTAAGTTTATTCCAAGGTATTTGATTGTTTTTGTAGCTATTGTGAATGGGATTGATCTTAGAAGTTCTTCCTCAGCCATGGCATTGTCTGTGTATACAAAGGCTGTTGATTTTTGTGCATTGATTTTATACCCTGCTACTTTGCCAAACTCTTCTATGAGTTCCAATAGTCTCTTAGTAGAGTTCTTTGGGTCCCCTAAATAAAGAATCATGTCATCTGCAAAGAGGGATAGTTTGAGTTCTTCCTTCCCAATTTGTATCCCTTTAATTTCTTTTTCTTGCCTAATAGCTCTGGCTAGAACCTCCAGAACTATATTGAATAGCAGTGGTGAGAGTGGACATCCCTGTCTGGTACCAGATCTCAGTGGAAATGCTTCCAACTTTTCCCCATTCAATAAGATGTTGGCTGTGGGTTTTTCATAGATTGCTTTGATTGTATTGAGGAATGTTCCTTCCAAACCCAGTTTGCTTAGAGTTTTCATCATGAACGGGTGTTGTATTTTATCAAATGCTTTCTCGGCATCTATTGAGATAATCATATGGTTTTTCTTCTGCAGTCTGTTAATGTGGTGTATCACATTGATTGTCTTGCGCACATTAAACCATCCCTGCATACCAGGGATAAATCCCACTTGGTCTGGTTGGATGATCTTTCTGATGTGTTGTTGCATTCTATTGGCGAGAATTTTATTGAGGATTTTTGCATCTATGTTCATCAGGGATATTGGTCTGTAATTCTCTTTCAGTGCTGCATCTTTTTCCGGCTTAGGAATTAAGGTGATGCTGGCTTCATAGAAAGAATTTGGGAGGATTCCCTCTTCTTCGATTGTTCTGAATAGTTTGAGAAGAATTGGAGTTAGTTCTTTAAATGTCTGGTAGAATTCAGCAGTGAATCCATCTGGTCCTGGGCTTTTCTTTGTTGGGAGGGCCTTTATTACTGTTTCAATTTCTGTCTCAGTTATGGGTCTGTTTAGGTTTTCGATGTCTTCCTGGTTCAATTTAGGCAGGTTGCATGTGTCCAGGAATCTATCCATTTCTGATAGGTTTCCCTGTTTGCTGGCATACAAGTCCTTGTAGTAATTTCTGAAGATTCTTTTTATTTCTGTGGTGTCTGTTGTTACGTTTCCTTTTTCATCTCTGATTTTATTGATTTGGGTCTTTTCTCTTCTTTTTTTAGTTAGTTGGGCCAATGGGGTGTCAATTTTGTTTATTTTTTCAAAAAACCAGCTCCTCGTTTGGCTGATTTTTTGGAATGTTTTTCTTGATTCAATCCTGTTGATTTCTTCTCTGATTTTAATTATTTCTCTTCTCCTACTAGATTTGGGTCTGGTTTGCTGTAGGTTTTCTAGATCCTTGAGGTGAATTGAAAGCTCATCTATTTGGTGCCTTTCCAATTTCTTGATGTAGGCACCTATTGATATAAACTTTCCTCTTAACACTGCTTTTGCTGCGTCCCATAAGTTTTGGTATGTTGTGCTGTTATCCTCATTTACTTCCAGAAAGTTTTTGATTTCTCTTTTGATTTCTTCTATGACCCATTGTTCATTCAGGAGCATGTTGTTCAATCTCCATGTGTTTGCGTATGCTCTAGGGATTCCTGAGTTGCTAATTTCCAACTTCATTCCTTTATGGTCTGAGAAGCTGCATGGTATGATTCTAATTCTTTTGAATTTGCTGAGACTTGCTTTATGGCCTAGTATGTGGTCAATCCTAGAGAAGGTTCCATGTACTGCTGAGAAGAATGTAAAATCTTTAGCTGTAGGATTGAAAGTTCTGTATATATCTGTTAGATCCATTTGGACTATAGTGTCGTTTAAATCTACTGTATCCTTGTTGATCTTCTGTCCGGATGATCTGTCTATTTCTGAGAGTGGAGTATTGAAGTCCCCCAGTACTATTGTATTGGGGTCTAAGTCTCCCTTTAAGTCTGTTAACAAATCTTTTAGATAAACCAGTGCCCTGTAGTTAGGTGCATATACATTGATAATTGTTGTATCTTCCTGTTGAATTGATCCCTTAATCATTATGTAGTGTCCCTCTTTGTCTCTCTTAACGGTTTTTGTGGTAAAGTTTATGTTGTCTGAAATTAAGATGGCTACGCCCGCTCTTTTTTCATTTCTGTTGGCATGGTATATCTTTTTCCAGCCTTTCACTTTCAGTCTGTATGGATCTTTGTTGGAAAGATGTGTTTCTTGTAAGCAGCAAATAGATGGGTTTTGTTCCTTAACCCAATCAGCCAGTTGGTGTCTTTTAACTGGACAGTTCAGGCCATTCACGTTCAATGTGACTAATGATAAGTGGTAACTTTGTCCTGCCATTTGCCAAAGATAAGTTCTAATATATGCTTTGAATTCCCTGTGATCTTTTGCTGTGAGCTTTCCTTCCTTGGTTTCCTTCCTTTACCTTCTTTCATATTGATGACCGTGTTTCTTTGTTTCTGTGTGTAACACATCTTTAAGCATCTTTTGCAGGGCTGGACGAGTGGCAACAAATTCTTTCAATTTCTGTTTGCTATGAAAAGTCTTTATTTCACCTTCATTCACAAATGATAGCTTTGCAGGATATAATATTCTGGGCTGGCAGTTGTTCTCTCTTAGTACCTGGGCTATATCTCGCCATTCCCTCCTAGCTTGTAGAGTTTCTGATGAGAAGTCAGCTGTGAGTCTGATTGGAGATCCTCTCAGAGTAATCTGACGTTTCTCTCTTGCACATTTTAGGATCTTTTCTTTATGTTTCACTGTGGAGAGTTTAATTACAACGTGTCGTGGTGAGGATCTCTTTTGGTCGTGTTTATTAGGGGTTCTGTGGGCTTCCTGTACTAGGATTTCTCTGTCCTTCTCCAAACCTGGGAAATTTTCTGCTAATATCTCACTAAAAAGGCCTTCTAATCCTTTCTCCCTCTCCATGCCTTCAGGAACTCCTAGAACCCGAATGTTGGGTTTTTTAATAGTATCCTGAAGATTCCCGACAATATGTTTTAGATTCCTAATTTCCTCTTCTTTTCTTTGGTCTGACTGTATCCTTTCCTGTTCTCTGTCTTCTAAGTCCGATATTCTCTCTTCTGCTTCACCCATTCTGTTTGTAAGGCTCTCTATTGTGTTTTTCATTTGATCTATTGAATTCTTCACTTCAGTCACTATCCCAGTTTCCTGTTGTACTAGTTGTTTCGTTTCATTTTGATTCCTCCTTAATATTTCATTTTCACAAGAGAGATTTTCTATCTTGTCCATTAAGGATTTCTGTAGTTCAAGAATTTGTTTTTGAGAACTTCTTAATGTTCTTATCAATTTTTTGAGATCTGCTTCTTGCATTTCTTCTATGTCATCATCCTCATAATCTTGAATTGGGGTGTCTTTTTCATTTGAGGGCTTCATGGTGACTTCCTTGTTTTTATTACCTTGGTTTTTGCGTTTGTTATTTGGCATATTGGAGATATTTGGTTTCTTCACTGTGATGCTTTTTCTTGTTATACTATGACTCTAGATTAAGTGGACTATCTGTTTTTGATGGAGCCTTAGGGCTTGAGATGGGTGTGGCCTGAGAGCTCTGTTTGGTTTGCCAAAGGTGACACTCCCAGGTTAGGCGTGGTAAGCCTCTCTCTCTCTCTCTCTTTCTTTTTTTTTTTGATTCAAAAGGGAAGTTATTCTGCACAGCTGAACGAAGTTGGAGGTAGTTAGCAGGCAAATGATATACCCACAGGAGCCAGAGATCGGAAGCTCTTTCCCAAGGACCACACAGGGAATCTGTTCGGCCCTCAGAGTGGGCTCAAATTCTCCTTCAGTCTCCCACTGGGTTGCCAAAGTTACGGAATTGTAGCGTCTCTGGAGAGTGCTCACGTGAATTCCGTGAGTTCTCTCCCCCACCGTCTCTTTTTTCACAGTCTCAGTTCAGTAGCACCACAAATTTACTAGGTCCTAATCTCCTGTTAATTCGCCCCGCCCAGAGTCAGGTTTTTCTGCTAGGCTCAGGGCCGGTGCAGACCTGAGGTCGCTCTGCTTATGACGTATGTCCAAGATGGCGCCTGCTCTTTGTCTTGCTCGCCCTTGAGAGGTGAGCGGAGAGAGAGAAACCCGTGTCCGTACCAGTCACCTTTTTTTTTTTTCCTCTCTCTCCCTTCCAGTTAGCCTGGTGAAGTTCCCCCCCCCCCCCCAGGGGGTCGTTCCCTCTAGTCTCCTCTCTCTGCTTGCCTGCTGGTGTCTCGGGCTATTGAGGTTCGGCTCACCTTGCGTTCCAGTGCTGGTGTGTTGAGTCTGCCGCTGGTGTCCTGAACTGTGGGCTCCCACGCTCTCCACGCAGGTCCGCTCCCCTTCCAGCGCCGATGTGTGGACTCGGAGCCCTGGACGTCCCAAGTCTCCCAGCTGTTGTCTGTGTGGCACGCACTCCCCTTTGAGCACTGGCGCGCGCAGAGCCTGCGGCTTGCACAGCTCAGTCCCGCGGCTCGGCTTCCGCGGCTCGGTCCCGCGGCTCGGCTTCCGCGCGGTGGGCGACCTTGTTCTCCCAGTAGGTCCTCTGATTCGTGGCCACTCAATCCAGAAGAGTTTCCTCTGCAATATTTTCCTGGTTCTTTTTTCTGAGGCTACCGTAACTCCCCTTTTATTAAACTAAATTTTCCTGGACTATCGGTGCGTGCCCTCACTATTCCGCCATCTTCCAAATACATACGTAAATATTTTTTTTAAAAAATCACTTACCAAAAGTGATAGCCACAATAACACAGTCTAGGGAAAGATGCCGCCTCATTTATTCCTAATACTATGAGTGAGAAATGTCTAAGGCAGACACATAGCTCATCTCCCCTAAATTCAAACCCGATAGAAGAGAGGATGGAAGGGGCCACCCTGGACTCCAGCTCTGCTCCATTATCATAAGGAACTTTAGAATCTAAAAACAATATTTTACTTCTGAGTTGGGTAAGCTCAGGTCCCACATTCAATGTCAATCAAATAAAGTCAGTAAGAGTACATTAACTGGGTCCAGGTTTGGAGGAGCAGTCTCAGAGCTTCCAGGCATAACCCTGTCTTTTTTTTTTTTTTAAAGATTTATTTATTTATTTGCAATTCAGAGCTACACAGAGAGAGGAGAGGCAGAGAGAGAGAGAGAGAGAGAGAGGTCTTCCATCCATGGTTCACTCCCCAGATGGCTGCAACGGCCAGAGCTGTGCCAATCTGAAGCCAGGAGCCAGGAGCTTCCTCTGGGTCTCCCACATGGGTGCAGGGGCCCAAAAACTATGGGCCATCTTCTACTGCTTTCCCAGGCCATAGCAGAGAGCTGGATTGGAAGTGGAGCAGCTGGGTCTTGAACCAGCACCCATATGGGATGCCAGCGCTTCAGGCTAGGGTGTTAACCCACTGCGCCACAGCGCCGGCCCCATAACCCTGTCTTCACACCCAAGCCTGGGCCACAAGCTGTGAATAAATGAAGGCAGATGGATAGCCCAGGCCCAGGCAATGGCTTTGGAATTTTTTTGAGTGTTCCTGTGTTGTTGCTCCCAAGTCAGGGGCTCCCTCCAGATCCTGGGCTGTGCCTGCAGTGATGAGGCAGTAACTCAAGGACAGGCAGTCTCCTCTCCAACCCAGGAGTTCTTTCATGTTCCCAGGGAGGATGCTGAGCCCAGCGCCCAGATGGGTCTTCCCCAGGGCCCTTCCTTCCACAGCTAGGCACCCCCAGCATCCAAGCAAGGAGCTGAGGCCTTGGAAACTCCCTAGAGGTTTGCCAGGCCAGCTGCTCCTGGCTTGGTAGCACCAGAGGAGCAGTGCTCAAAGCCAGACTCCTCTAATGCAAACCCTAAAGTAAGCTGTGCACCAGTTCCATCTGTATGAAGCACAGGGCGATAGCAGGGAGATGGCGGCCCTAGTGGAGACAATGAGTGGATGCAAGGCATACATGTGACAGTGGCCACCGAAGGCCTTTTGAACAGCCTGGGGGCCAGTGTGCTGCCTTCTTGGAGGCTAACCTCTGCCTTTACAGTCACTTCTCCCATGGCCTGGGAATGGGGATATCCTTAACTTTGGAACTGAGGCAGGTCTCCGGGCCACTGGAACACATTGTCCAGAAGCAACTGCTGGACAATGACACTGGGACGTCCAGTGTCCGAGTCCCCGGGGAGGTGACTAAAACGGGGAAGCAAAGGGGGAGTTTAGATGCTGCCCTTGGCCTCTGCGGCTGCCCTGAGATGTGTGAGCTGTCCAAGCAGGTGGAGCACACGGCTGCTCGTCTGAGTGGCAGCTACGCAGGGTTGCACAGCTGTCCTAGGACCCATGGCTAGGGAGCTGTCCAAGGTTGCTGAGAGCGGGCACCACCCCTGCTCCATTCCATTCCATTGGCTCACTTGTCTGTCTCTATGACTTACCACATTGTCTCATCACCACTGCAGCTTTATAACAAGTCTTGAAGTCAGGGAGTCTTGATTCTGGACAGAAACGTCTGCTTGGTTGGGATCATATTGGACCTGTAGATGAATTAAGAGAGAGTGGGCATCTTAATAATATTGAGTCTTTTGACCCACAAATCTGATTCATGCCTCCTTTAGCTTCTCTCCACAGTGTTTTGCAGTTTTTTTTTTTTCCCCAAACTTTTGTTAGATTCATCCTCAAGTTTCTCATTTTCTGATGCTATGTTACGGCCTTCTGAAATCTCAGTTTATGATTGTTTTTATTACTGGCATGCAGAATTACTTTTCTGTGTATCACTCTTGTGGTCTGCAAACTTGCTACAGTTAGTAGTTCTAATCATTTTAAAGCAGTTTCCACGGGAACTGGAGATCATTATGTGAAGTGAAATAAACCAGTCACACAAAGGCAAGCACTGCATGTTCTCTTTCGTATGCAGAAGTTCCATCACTAACTGTGATGTTTTTGTTGGTGTTTTGTAGACGTTCTCTGTTAGGCTTTAAAAGGTTCCTTTTATTTATATTTCACTGTCTTTTTAAAAAATATTTATTTATTTATTTGAAAGTCAGAGTTACACAGAAAGAAGAGAGGCAGAGAGAGAGAGAGAGTCTTCCATCTGCTGATTCACTCCCCAATTGGCTGCAATGGCCAGAGCTGTGCCTACCTGAAGCCAGGAGCCAAGAGATTTTTCCTGGTCCCCCATGTGGATGCAGGGGCCCAAGCACTTGAGCCATCTTCCACTGCTTTCCCAGGCCAGAGCAGAGAGCTGGATTGGAAATGGAGCAGCCAGGACTTGAACTGGCACCTATATGGGATGCCGGTACTACAGGTGGTGGCTTTACCCACTAAGCCACGGTGCTGGTCCCTCTATTTCACTGTCTTATGAAGAATGCATGCTGGATTTTTTTTTCAAATGCTTTTTCTACATCCTTTGAGATGAAAATATGATTTTTTTCTGTTTTAGTTTGTTAATGTGGAGATGGCACTGGTTGATTTTGGAAAGCTATGTCAATCTTGCTCTCCTAGGATAAGTCCCACTTGGCCATGGTGTACTGTTCTTTTTATATATGATTGGATTGGATTTACTAAAATTTTGTTAAGAATTTTATTTCTTTGTTCACAAGGGATGTTGGTCTATGGACTGTTTTGAATGTCTTTTTCTGGTTTTGGTGTTGGATGATGCTGGCTGGACACAATTGGTTGGGAGGTACTCCATTCTCTTCTGTTTCTTGGAGTCGGTTTTTGTAGGCCTGGTGTTATCTCCTCCTTGACTGTCTGGTCAAGTGAATTGGTAAATTTCTCTGTGCCTGGAGTTTTCTATGTAGAAAAGTTTTAACCACGGCTTTGCTTTCTCACAGGTGCAGCGATAAAAAGGTTGACTATTTCTTTTTTAGCGAGATTTCATAGTATTTTTTCCCTTCAATAAACTTGTCTATTTCACCTAAATTTTCAAGATTAGGGGCATAACTTTGTTTCAAACTCTTCTAGCAACCCCTGTCTTGATTACATCTGCAAAGGCTATTTCCAAATAAAATCATGGTCACTCAGTGAGACCTGAATTTTTGTGGAATGATATTCAGCTCCGTACAATAGCACTTCCTTGTAAGACCTGTGGGAAAGTGTTTGTCTCGTTCACAGTTTTGATAATCTGTGAGCTTTCTCTCTTTCTCTGGTTGTGGGTTTAACAGTATTATTATTTTTCTGAGGAACTGGCTTTTAGTGTCATTGGTTTATATATATTTGTTTTTTGTTTTGTTGTCTGTATCCTACTTCTATTAATTTCCTTCTTATACTTACTTTGAGTTTAATTTTCTATTGTCTTCTAGTTTCTGGAGGTGGAAGTTGATATCCTTGATTTGAGACTTTTCTTCTTGTCTACCACAGGTGTTTAGTGTTCTGAATACTCTCTCAGTAGTCTCTTATTGGCATCCTGCACATTTTGATATGTGTGCTTTCATTCTTATTGACTTCTAGATCATTTCTAACTTGACTTTTGATTTCTTCTTTGTTTCATGTGTTAATTAGAAGTATGTTTCCAGATATCTGGGATATCTTTCTGATACTGATTTCTCAGGTAATTCCTTTGTGGTCAGAGAACAGGCTTTGTATTCCTCGAATCATCTTGAATTTAGACAGAGCTGTTTTCTCACAGTGAAGTTCTGAGTATTTGAGAAGAATGCTTGCTCTTTTTTTTTTTTTTTTTTTGCCTCGAGTGTTCTGTAAATGTTTTGGGGCAGATTGGATGATAGTGTCATTCAAATCTTCCATATTTTAGAAAAAAAACAGTGCATGAACACTGGATGGAGCTGAGCCAAACGAGAGAGAGGTGCACAAGTCCAGGGTCACAGAGGGTAATTTATTGGAGAAATTGAAGACAGAAACATTATTTTAGGAAGATGGAAAAGAGGAAATGTGTTATGTACTGGGGATCTGTGACTCACTAGAATGCTCTTGGGGTTTGTCAAGAAGAATTAACATTCTGGGCACCAGATAAGAGACTTTCCTGGTGTCAGAACACAGGGGCAGTTTCTCTCAGCAAATTTGTTCACCCCGTGGGGTTTTCAATGAACATCGGGACACCTAGAGGGCACAATGGTGGTTAGCACGAAGAAAGTTATAGTCATGGTAGAGCTGGATTCCTACCACATTTTTGCTGATTTTCCGTCTACTTATTCTTTTTAAAGAATTATTTATCTGGGGCTGGTGCTGTGGCATAACAGGTTAAGATGCCAACTGCAGTGCCAGGCATCCATATAGGCACCAGTTTGAGTTCTGGCTGCTCCACTTCTGATCCAGCTCCCTGCTGATGGTCTGGGAAAGCAGCAAAATATGGCCCAAAAGCTTGGGCCCCTGCACCCACCTGGGAGACCTGGATGGAGTTCCTGGCTCCTGGTTTCAGCCTGGCCCAGCCCTGGCTGTTGCAGCCATTTAGAGAGTGAACCACCAGTTGGAAGATCTCTCACTGTCTCTCTCTTTCTCCCTCTCTTTCTGTAATTCTGATTTATTTATTTATTTATTTATTTATTTATTTATTATTTCAGAGGGAAGGTGAGGTTGGGAGAGTGAGAGCAAGAGCAAGAGAGTGAGAGATATGGTGAGATATTTTACCTATTGGTTTACTCCCCAGATACCTGAAATGGCAAGGGTTGGGCCAGGCTAAAGCCAGAAGCTGAGAACTCAATCCAAGTCTCCCATGTGTGTGGCAGGAGCCCAGTCACTTGAGCCATCACCAGTACTCCCCAGGGTGTACATTATAGGAAGCTGAAATTGGGAACGGAGCTAGGGCTTGGGTCCAGGCACTCTGCTGAGAAGCAGACATCCCAACCAGTGTCTTAGCTGATAGATCTATGATCACCTCCTCTGTCTACTCGCTCTCTCAATTATTATCTTTTGTTTTTTTTTATAGTCAGAGTTAGACAGTGAAAGAGAGAGACAGAGAGAAAGGTCTTCCTTTTTCCATTGGTTCACCCTCCAAGTGAACCGGCTGGCATGATGCAGCTGGCATGCTGCACCGATCCAAAGCCAGGAGCCAGGTGCTTCCTCCTGGTCTCCCATGGGGTGCAGGGCCCAAGCACTTGGGCCATCCTCCACTGTACTCCCGGGCCACAGCAGAGAGCTGGCCTGGAAGAGGGGCAACCAGGACAGATTTCAGCTCCCCAGCCAGGACTAGAACCCGGGGTGCAGGAGCTGCAGGTGGAGGATTAGCCTATTGAGCCGTGACACCGGCCCACTCTTTCAATTATTGAGAATGGGTATTGAGATCTCACTATAACTACAGACTTAGCTATTGCTCCTTGCAGTTCTATTTGTTTCTGATTCATGTAATTTTAAGCACTGCTAGGAAAGATATAAATGGGTTAGGTTTTTATGTCCTTGTGATGAATTATCATAAAGCAAACTTTCTGTACCATGGTGGTATCTTTATTAATATTTCTTGTGTTTATCATGATGTATCTTTACTCCATTCTTTTACTTTGGTTCTTATTTTGTTATTAGAGGCAGAGAGACAGAAAGCATGAGAGAGAGAGACAGAGAATGAGAGATAGAGACAGAGAGAGAGTGAGAGAGAGAGACAGAGAGAGAGACACACACAGAGAGACAGAGAGAGAGAGAGAGTCCCATCTACTGATTTATTTCCCCAGTGCTTGCAATCGCTGGGCTGGGCACAGTCAAAGCCAGGAGCTAGGGCTGGACCAGAAACTCACTCCAGATTCCTAGCATGGATGCAGGAACCCAGTTACTTGAGACACCACTCTGGCTCTGCATTAACAGGAAGCTAGAGTCAGAAGCTGTAGCTGGGCACTGAACCCCAGTATTCTGACTTGGGATGTGTCTGTCAATTGCTAGACCAAACGCCTGCCCTCTTTCTTTTACTTTTAACTTATTTGTGTCTCTACTTAAAGTGTATTTCTTGTAGGTGGCGTATAGTTGAATGTTATTTTTTATATGATGTGACAGTGTCTGTCATTTAATTGGGGATATTTACTCCATTTATATTTAATGTGATTGTTGACATTATTAGATTAAAATCTATGTTCTTGCTAATTATTTATTTTTGCTGTCCCTATGTATTCTTTAGTTTCCTTTTCCTCTTTCTCTCTCTTCTTTGAAATGAACTCAGTTGGCTGTTTTGTTGTTTTTGTGGTTGCTGTGTTTTTTTTTTTTTTTTTTTTTTTTTTGACAGGCAGAGTGGATAGTGAGAGAGAGAGAGACAGAGAGAAAGGTCTTCCTTTGCTGTTGGTTCACCCTCCAATGGCTGCCACCGCTGGCATGCTGCGGCCGACTCACCGCACTGATCCGAAGGCAGGAGCCAGGTGCTTATCCTGGTCTCCCATGGGGTGCAGGGCCCAAGCACTTGGGCCATCTTCCACTGCACTCCTGGGCCACAGCAGAGAGCTGGCCTGGAAGAGGGGCAACCGGGACAGAATCTGGCACCCCGACCGGGACTAGAACCCAGTGTGCTGGTGCCGCAAGGCGGAGGATTAGCCTATTGAGCCGTGGTGCCGGCCAGTTGCTGTGTTTTATAGTATACATGCTAACTTATCATGGTCTGACTTGTACTTGCACAGGCCTGAGAGTGTGCGATGCTGAAATTTTGTGCCCCAGATTCCTCTCTTACCTCATCCTTGTCCTGGTTCTGTTCTGCGCGTCTTTTTATATGCCAATTCTAACATCAGTGTCAGTTTTGATTGATTTATTCTTCCGTTCTCAATTCTGTTTTCTTGCTTCTTTGCACACTTGCTGACTTTTGATGGATACTCTACATTATGGTTTCCTTTGTTGGGTTCTGGCTATTTTTATACTCCTATAAATATTCTTGAGCTTTGTTTTGGGACACAATTCAATTCTTGGAAACCATTTGATCCTTTTGAGTCTCGCTTTTAAGATTTGTTAGGGGCATGGCTCATTCTAAGTCAACATTCCCATTATTAGGGCTTCGTGGATCTTGAGGTTTTTAGTACAGCTGGTGGGCACAGCTACTATCCTCAGGTGCCAGGAGTTGTTACTGCCAGTCCTTTGGAGTGATTCTTGCCTTGAGCTTGGGTCGCGTTCTCAGAAGCAAGCACTGAGCGGTTCTCAGCTGAGGACTGAAGCAGCCTCGCTATGGTTATTGGGAGCTTTCCTTCCAAGGAGCTCACTCCTGCTCGGTGCTCTCTTTTATAGCGTCTGAGGATCTTGGCCTTCCTGGCCTCTCAGCTCCATCTCCTCAATGTATGGAGTCATCCAGGCTCCTACGGAGTGCTCCCTTTGTTTATTTCTTGTCCTGGGAATTCTCAGGACAGTCAACAGGGGCAAACCTTTGCTTCGTTTGTTTTCCTAGTTTTTGTGGTTTTGGCTGAAATGGTCAATGCCGTCCCTGTGGAGTTCCCGCTGTGCCCGTGGTGCAGCCAGGTTTTAAGCACGCACACCACTTGCAGGAGCCGCGTGGAGAAGCTCAAGTCCATGTTCTCTTCAGCTTGTCCTGTGAGCAGTATGCTCTCACCTTCCAGAATACTTTAAACTACGGTTGTGCTACTTAAAAGTCAGGACATAATTCTTCCCTTGAGATTTCATTTTCTTTCACCCTTAGTGCAATTAATTTGTCAATGAGTCATTACAGATTCCAACTACTGGTTTCACCATGCATGAATGAGAATTATCACTTTGTAGATGTTTAATTTATAAACTGTAAATGTGTTTAACTGCTCACTTGTAGTACACACACACAAACACACAAAGTGCAGCATTCTTAAGGATGTTGAAAAACAGAAAGCATGTCGAGCTTTGAATGAGACAGACTGGGCTTTTGTGACTCCGTGCCTCTCCTCCGCATTCTTATTTTGTAAGCAGGAAATCAGAAATGCAAAGCCCAGGAGCAGTCAGGAGGTGTCGGCAGCCCCCGCCCGCTCCTTCTCCCCATCAACCCTGGAAGCCACCACCTCGTCCTCATTGGATGCAATTCCCTGCGGGTGAAACAGGCCACACACAAGGGGGAATCAGGCTCCTCTTTTTTTCTGAAATCCCTTTGTGGGCTGAGGATGCTGTGGGCAGATGAACAGCATCTTGTCGCCAGGTTTTGCGGGCAACGTTTCGCCATCTGGAGTTGTCTCGCATCAGGGACGGCTCCTGCCCAGGTGCCAGGTCTGAGTCACCAGCACCTTCCTGCACGCACAGCTCCACTGGGTGGCAGGATCTCGAGGGACTGAGGACACAGCTCCCTGCAGGAAGGAGGAGAGACTCGGATGCGGTCATGGGGCTGGCAGGGGCAGGCTGGGGCTCCAGCTCTTCTCTGCTGCGCTGGTTCCTTTGCGGGGAAGCGTTTCGTCCTCGCGGAGACGCGTTTTTCATGAATGATGACAGATCCGTCAAATTGTGTGGGGTTCATCTGGA